>NC_050580.1:16170516-16388016 GCF_011100635.1 Trichosurus vulpecula | reverse complement strand
CTGGAGTCAGAAAGTCCCCATCTCTCTGAGTTTAAATCTGGTTTCAGGGATTTACTAGGTGTGTGACCCTGGACAAGTCACTTAACTCTTTGCTTCAGTTCTTCATCTTTGAAATGTGTTGGAGAAGGAATGGCAAACCATTCCAGCACATCTGCTAATAAAACCCCAAATGGGATCACAGAGAGTCAGAGACAACTGAAAAATGATTTAACCAAAAAAGCACCTATATCATAGAATTATTGTAAGAATCAAATAAAATTGCATGCACCATGCTTTGCAAACCCTAAAGTGCCATATACGTGCTAGCTATGCAGGCAGTCGGGGTCAGCACCAGGCTTTAAACACAGGTCTCTTCCCTGTATGACACATATTCTAGATATGCCATGTTGGCTCTTTTTATGGTGATTCACTCTTTATTCACCTATAGCCAAGACACTGGATTTTCAATTCCAAAAGCTTATTCCAATGAACTATCGCAAGACAAGTTTATTTATTAGCTGTTCTTATTTAAATGGAGTAAGAACAGAAGTATCATTCTTTGTCCAATGCAATGAGGTCCTCTTCTATTCATGCTTTAAAAATGACTCAGTTTTAGAGAGAATTGATTCTCAAAAAATTAATGAGTAGGTATTTCTTTTCTTCTATTAATTTTGGCACTTTTTAAAATTGAGAAACATATCAAAAATTGTATTTTTAACTTTATTAACCATAACTAACTTTAATCATACATGTAGTCACTTTATTCTTCTGGATCAGGATATGAATTTGAGAATATTACATTAATGATGTAGAATGCTGTTTTCCAAAAAAACAATCTACATCTCACAAATACACAAATTTCAAGAGGAACATTTGGTTGTAAATTTTTCTTTCAGTTTTATTATGACCACTAAGAAAAATGGCAGTTTATTCTTTTAGCTCCAACGTCTTTGAAATGACTTTAGCACAAAGAAATCTATGTATTTCACAACAGCATAAAATGCCCTGTGCTATTACCCTATGTCTTTTCAAAATTTGATAAAGAGCTTTCCTTTTAATGGACTTTCTTTCTTTCTTTATAAAATTGATCAGTCTCCTAACAATGTGAAAAACCTGGTTGTAGCTCCTCATTTATATTGCCCTATACAAGTGATTGTCTGTGAAGCCTGAGATGTTTCCAGATTGCACCAAAGGCCAAAAGTTTAATTCATGCTTGTTCACCTGTATTTCATCCTGACATAGCTTGAGATCCATTAGTTTTAAGTCCTGGATAATCTTCTTACTTTATGTCATTTCACTTTTTAAAAACTTGCCAGTTATATTGAAAATTTCTCTTGACATCAATAGGTTTGCAAAGTAACCCATCTTCCTGGATTTGAACTTTCTTTTCTTCAGAGGTTGGGGTGGGGAGAGGGACTGAACATTCCCCTGCAGCAATTGTACTTAAAAATATCCAGTGATTTTTTTTCATCATTACTTCATAGCTTCCAAGCTGGTGCCACCTTGGGAGCAGTGTGTGGGTGGGACAGCAGTTTGAAAATTGCCACTCTAGACTTATTTTCTCCTCACCAGGTATTCTCTGACAAGTGAGGCCATGGTGACATCATTGTGAATTATCTTCCATAATAGAATCATCTTTCATAATAGTTTGCAAATGAAATTATAAATTAGATGCCACATTAGTCTGCTTAAAGTAGGGATTCAGGGTCTGACCCAAGAAGACAAGATTTTTTCCACTTCCTCAAAAATTAGTGCCTGAATCAAGACCACCACTTTTCTCCCCTTGTGGTTGTTCAGAATTTACAGCTTCTTGGCCCAAGTTGTGTCAGAGTTGCTCCAGTATTTACCACTTATCTTTTTTTTGCTTAATTTGTTTAATTTATGTTTATCACTTCATCATCTGACCACACATAGTTAGCTATTTTTCAGTTAACTGCTATAGTCAGAGCTGAATTATCCAGCAAGCTGAATAATCACATTGACCAGGATCTAGCAAAACTGGAGAGCCTGTGAAAAGCTTAAAATATTTCTACAATAAAGCCATCTCATTAAACATATGCGTGTGTGCATGTATATATATATATATATATATATGTATGTATGTATGTATATATAGGGTGTGTGTACATGCATAGTATGCATTTGTGTATAGGTGCCAAATATTTGTATACATATATATATATATGCATGTATGTATGCACAAATGTATATATGCTTCTATCTATACACATCTCTAAATCCCTATACCTAATACTATATTTCAAATCTATTTCTATTTCTCTCTTTACATTAATACTCTATAACTATCTTTCTTTCTATGCTGCTATTTCTGTATTTTTCTCTGTCTGTCTATGCTAATGATGCCCCAATTTACCTTTCCTGCCCCAATCTCTCTTCTGACCTCCAATCTCCTTTCTCTAGCTGCCTTTCAGACATCTCATACTAGATGTCCCATAGACATCTTAAAATCAATATACTCGAAACAGAACTCATCATTTTTCTCCCAAACATCTACCACCATGTTACCTATTACTATAGGGGCAACACAATCCTTCCAGTTCCTCAGGCTCATAACTAGGAGTCATCCTGGATTTCTTTTTTTTTTTTTTTTTGCTTTTTGGCAGGGCAGTTGGGGTTAAGTGACTTGCCCAAGGTCACACAGCTGGTACATGTGTCAAGTGTCTGAGGCCGGATTTGAACTCAGGTCCTCCTGACTCCAGGGCCAGTGCTCTACTCACTGTGCCACCTAGCTGCCCCAGTCATCCTGGATTTCTCATGACCTCTCACGCACACCCTCTATATCAAAGCTGTTGCCAAAGCAACATTCCCAATCCAACATCTCTTGAATATGCCCCCTTCTCTCCTCTGACATGAACACCCTTCTTGTGCAGTCCTTTACCACCTCAGTACCAGACTATTGCAATAGTTTGCCAGTGAGTTTCATTGCCTCAAGTCTCTCCCCACTCCAATGCATCCTCCATTCAGACACTAAAATGACTTTCCTAAAACACAGGTCTGATCACATCAGTGTCCTTCCTTACTCAATAAACTCCAGTTGCTCCGTATTTCCTCCAGGATGAAATGTAAAATGCTCTATTTGACCTTCAAAGCCATTCATTACTTTCCACCTCTTACCTTTGCAATTTTCTTATACTTCACTCCTTGTTACATATACTTCCATACAGTGAAGTAGGCCTCCTGGCTGATCCACAAACACGGCACTCCACCTCTTGACTCTGGGCATTTTCTCTAGCTGTCTCCCATGCCTGTAATGCTTTCCTTCTTCCACTCTGACTAATGATCTCCCTGGCTTCCTTTAAGTCCCAACTAAAAGCCGACCTTTTACAGAAAGCCTTCCTTAAGCCCTCTTAATTCTGGTGCTTTTGCTTTTTAAAAATTATTTCCTATGTATTTGGTATATAAATCATTTGTATATATATGTTTGCATGTTGTATTTTTCATTAGATTGTAGGCTCCTTGAGGACAGGGACCATATTTTGGCTTTTTCTTGTATCCCCAACTCTTAGCACATGCCTGGAACATAGTGGACACTTAATAAAAGTTTATTAAATGAATGAATATTGATCTATATGTTCATAGTCATCTAAAGCTTTGTGTGATTAAAGGAGCCTCTGTTCCTTTCATTTTATGCTTCCCCCTTCACTGAGGAAAAGAAGGGGAGCCCCATACCACTGAGAGCTGCTTTGGGGTTGTTTCAGATTCATTACCCCCTTAAAATTAATGACTTGATGGGAAGTCTTGTCTCTATGTCCTTAATTTGGCTAGTCCTCATACAGCAAAGAGAATCCTTCTTAGGGTCCATGGAAGAAGGTCCCAAAGAGCTGAGATCGATTACACATTGTCCAGACACTTAGTCGGGAACCCCTTGCTACTAGGCATACTATTAGTCTTACTGGAAAATACTTACTTTATGGAGCAATATGAAGAAATTCCTTATGGCAGAGGTAAGTCAAGGAAAGAGGCTGTTTGCATGTAACAGCAGTGTATGTACACCAAGAGGTGTTCCCATATTTTCTTAGATCTCCTTTGATCCAAGGACATGAATGCAGTCAGCAATCTTGAACATTCTCTTTACCTCTGTTTGAAGACAGCTCCATTAGTTTCCCTGCTAGTTTAGGTTTGCATGAGCATGTACTCAAGTAGGTTTTAATATTATTAAGCATAACAGAGCAGGGATTCTGATTTTAAAACCAGCAATTAGAGCTGAACATGGCTCTATTAACTCTACTGGGCTTTCATCTTGTCTGTCATCTTTGGTAAAGATAATGCTATCCTAGCAGGGTGGAAAACGGATGTTGTCAAAGCTCACATTTTATTCACTGATGACTTTAAACCTTCTGGTATTACCTGACAGGCTGAACTTCTGCGAAATATATTGCAAAGTCAGAATTTGTCTCCATAGAACTGATTATATTATGCATAACAAGCAGGAGACTTATTTTTCTATGCAATAGAAGTGCCTTTCAACAATAGAGTCCTTTATTGATATATAGCCATTTATTTAAATATCCACTTTACCCTCATCTGCACACCTGAGACCATGAATGCCTGTGTAACTGACTTTGCTCCACAGCTTCCCCTGATGGTCATTCTTGTACCTTCAAGTCTGGTCCAATCTGGAAAACCAAATGAGGGCATTGGTGGCAGAGCACAATCCCAGCATCTACCTTCTGGTTACTTATTCTGTAGGCGGAACCACCAATGACTGACTATGCTACTTTAATGTTTCAATGAGTCTCTGCTTACACATACATGAACCATCGCATCACTGGCCCACACAGAATCTCAGGGATGAATGAACCACAGGGTCTTTCAGCATGGCCTAATATAAAAAGAGCTGCAACTGGAGGCAGGAAGCATAGGCTTTACATCCCACCCCTAACATACACTAGCTTTGTGAAGCCAAGCAAATCATTTTACCTCCCTTGGCTTCACTTTCCCTAATTATAAAATTAGGAAACTGAATGACCTCTAAGATGCCTAAAAGCTCTAAATCAAAGATCCCTTTATCCAGGCCCTTCTCACAGCTGAGCAAGAATACTTTGCAACAATAAATATCCACATTTGCATAGCACTTTAAAGATTGCAAAACACTTTTCCACATTTTTTTTTTCAAATCTTCATAGCAACCCTGGAGCTAGGTGCTATTATTTACAAGTGAGAGAACTGAGGCCCAGAAAGGTGAAGAGATTTGCCCAGGATCACACAGCTAGTAAATGTCTGAGCCAAGATTTGAAGAAAGGTTATCCTGACTCTAGCTGGGCACTCGACATCTGTCATGCTGCTTCTGAAACATCTGTCATTCATTGTCACCCAAACTAAAACTTTCCAATGGGCAGGACCTACTATCTCATGAGTCAGTCCATCCCACTTTGGGCCAGCTAAGATGGTTAGAAAGTTTATACTGTTTACCCACCTCCCTCCTCCTGGCCCCACTAAGCCTAGCTTTGCTTCTTTGTAATATGCACGTATTTTTCCAAGTTCTGTCCTCTGGAACCATGAAACATAAACCCAGTCTCTTTTTGACACGACAACCCTTCAGATACTTGAGAACAACTATTGTGTTTTCATTTCACTCATTCATTCCCTTTCAAGTATTATTTTCTTCTCCATTTTAACAATTCCTAGTCCTTTCATTACCTTTACATACGAGATAATGACAAAGTCCTTCACTGCCATTGCTGTCCTTTTCTGGACACATAGAGCCTGTCAAGGTCTTTCCTCAGATACGACTCCTGGAATTAAACACCATAATCGACATATGATCCGAGCAGATTAGAATATGGTCAAATCCAATCAAGTCAACAATCATTTATTAAGTTCCCTCCCATGTATCAGGCAGGGTGATAAATGCTAGAGATACAACGAAAGGAGGAAAAAAGGATGTTCTCAGGGAGCTCAAAGGACAGCATGCAAATAACTATGTGCAAACAAGAGGTAAACAGGACAAATCTGAGATAACCTCAGAGCAAAGGCACTAGCATTAAGGGGGATCAAGGAAGATTTCTTATAGAAGGCAAGACTTTCACCAAGACCTGAATCCAGGGAAGCCAGGAGGCAGAAAGCATTCCAGGAATGTAGGATAGCTAGTCAAGAGATAAAAGATACTGGTATGCAGTATTTGTCAAATCAGGTAGTATCACAAGACCATAAAGTACATGGAAGACAGTGAGACTCCCGCCTCCCTAGTACAGTACTTTAAAATTGAAGACACTCTCACGGAAGGATTGTCTCATCATTTCCACTTACCCACAGTGCCGAGCACAGTGCCTGGCTTATAGTGAGTGATACATGATTGTTAACTGATTCATTGATGATATTCAGTGCCTGCGCTTGACCTATGTAAGAAGACCCTGGCTTCCTTCATTGCCACACTATAATGTTGATTCAAAGTGAACTTACAGCCAAAACCCTAGATTTTTTTAGATGCATTGGGGGAGAGGGAAGGGGACAAATATTTTGTACATCATCTACTTTGTGCCAGGAACTTTATAAACAGTATCTGTCTGTCCAGGCCATTTTATCGTTCCTTTCCACTATGTGTGATTCTTGGTCATGTCTTTCCAGAAAATCCTCATATCATTTTATTATCTCCTGATGTACCTGTATGTGGGCCAAGAAGGAATGGAATGCTGATTGGTTTAAGATTGGAAGAGGAATATGAAAAGGGTGTATATTGTCACCTTATTTATTTAACTTGTAGGCAGAGTACATCATCCAAAATGTCAGATTTGGATGAATAAAAAGCCAGAATTAAAGCTGTCAGGGGAAATTTCAATAATCTCAGATATATAGATTTGTACTCTGAAGGCAGAAAGTGATGAAGAATTAAGAAGTCTCTTGATGAGGGTGAAAGAGGAAGGTATAAACGCTGGCTTGAAGTTCAACATAAAAAATATCTTGGCAACTTGTCCCATCACTTCCTGGCAAATAGAGGTAGAAAAAACAAAAGCAGTTTCAAATGTCATAGTCTTAGGCTCAAAGATCATTGTAGATGCTGACTGTGGCCATGATATTAAAAGATGCTTTCTCCTTGGAAGGATAGCTATGGAAAATTTTGACAGCCTAGTAAAAAGCAGAGACATCACCTTGCCAGCATGTCTGTATAGTCAAAGCTATGTTGTTTTTTTTTTTTTCCAGTAGCAATATATGGCTGTTAGAGTTGGTCTATAAGGAAAGCTAAATGCCATAGAATCAACATTTTTGTATTGTGGTGCTGGAGAAGAAGACTTTTGAGAATCACTTGAACAGTAAAGAGATCAAATCAGTGAATACTTTAATTGATTCAGACTATTCACTGGAAGGTCAAATACTGAAACTGAATCTTAAATACTTTGGCCACATGATGAGGAGATGAGACTCATTGAAAAGACCCTCATGTTGGGAAAGATTGAAGGCGAAAGGAAAAGGGGAGAGCAGAGATGAGATGGACAGACAGCATCATAGAAACAATGAACATGAACTTGGAAAAGACTTTGAGAGATAGGAGGCCTTGGAGTGCTATGGCCCATGGATCACAAAGTTGGACACAACTGAACAACAACAGTGTAAAATCAATTTTTGATAAATCCTTGTTAATGAACTTCAAGATCACTTTTAGTTTTAAATATATGATCATGTCATCTTTTCCAAAATAATAATAATAATGAGTAAGCACTTATGAAACATCTAATATGTACCAATATACAAACAACAAAAAACCCTCAATAACTGCTCTTATTTGCTATGTTCAAAGCACTCTACTAGACATTGAGAAGAAACATATTATAGATAAAACATGGTGTCCAGTCTAAAGGAAGTTGTAGATTAGTAGGGCATGGTGTTTGCCCATAAATCTCATTCTTCACTTACTCTTCTTTGGGGGACCTTGATCTAGCTACCATCCTCATTCTCTTACAACTCTTAAATTTGTCCTTTTCCGTGAATTCTTTGCCAACTGCCTATAAATGAAATCAACTCTTCCAAGTCATAAATAGGCTTCCCTTAAATTTTCCAGACCCCATAATACTTATTGATCTGTCCCCACATATATAAGTATATGTGTGTACATAGACATGTGTGTATATACACACATGTATGTGTGACCATGCAAGCATGTGCACGTATATTCCATAATCTCATGCTGCCTTCTCTCTACGAATAGTTCCTTCACTGACCCTTTGATTGCTGGCTTCTGTTAATTAAAGCTGGTAAGGTATATGATAACAGCTATATTCTCTGATTATTGGATCTACCCAAACACACAAACCAAGACCAGTTTCATGGTGAGCAATATATCTATAGCACTAGCCTCCACAGGGTGTATAGTCATCTGCAAGAATAACGTTAAATCCAAGGACATTTCCATGGAAGATGCACTAGCCCACAAATACCTTTTTCTTTCTCATTGCTTTGAACAGAACTGGCTGAACTAGTACCTTGAGCCAGTTGCCAGTCTCTTTTTTCCTAAGAAATGATTAATACCGTTACCTTTCTGTGGCCATAGTGACTGGTAAATATAGCTGTCCTTTATCCTTGCTTGGTATTGAATACCCAAGTCATTGCATAGCAATGACTCTGGGGGTGTGGGGCGGGTCATTCATGTGACCAGAAGCCAAAATATTGTATGGAGGTAAGACAGAAGGGAAATAAAGTATAGATACTGTAAGCTTTATAAGATCAGGGGATATCTCACGTTTGGTTTTGTTTCCTCAATGATTGATTGACTGAAGACAGAGGATCCACAGCAGAGATGAAAAGCTGGCATCTCTAAATGACAGTGATTTGGAGGAGAGGTGGGATGATGGTGATCATCTACACATACTTTGTTTAAGTTAAGACTTAGAACTTGCCCTAGAACCTGGAACCTCCTGTCAGGATCACGGCACCATTCTCTATAGCTTCTCCCTGAACAGTGGAGTGTTTATAGTCAGATAGTATAACTGCTTATCTAGTCATCTTTAGGTAGAGTCAAAATTTGGTTGATTTATACTAGTCCTAACAAGAATGTTGTCTAGAATTTAAAAGACCAGACTAAAGAAAGTCATTCACGAAACCGTGACTATACTGGCCAAAGAAAATACAATGATAAGTAAATGTAAGTATTTTGGACATGCATATTCATACAAATAATTTATAGTTAATTATGCCACTGTTGTGATTCATAATGTAAAAACCATATACAAAGTAATTAAGATCAAATTAGGTGAGTGGTTATGGGAATTAATTACTTCACTGGCTCATAGATGTTATTAACAATGTGCTGATCAAGTGGTTTTCTATTTTAACTGATTATCCTTTATAAGTAGGGAATAAGCTCACTTTGGTCTGAAGAAATACATGTATTGAATACTTACCCTCCATATCTCAATTCCTTGGATCAAATACCCATTTGCCCTACCCTAGCTGATTCTGCTAATAATATTTGCTATGATAAACTTTCATATTCAATGCAGTGAGATTTTTAAAATTTATTTTGTTTTTAATTTATGGAATAGAACAAGCATATCCATAGCAGAGTACAATAAAAAGATGATTGCACATGAAACTGCAAATCTAATAAAATACAAAACTCATTTCTATTAAAAATACTTGAAAGTATTAGCATAGATTTATTTTTCTTTAAATCGATGACGAGCATTTGTCTAAAAGCAGTGGTAATCATCTAATCACAGAGTTTGTCCCTGTAACTTTCTGGTAGTCACATACAAGAGAAGAATAGCATATGGTATTATGTTGGATATAAATGCACGTTTTCCTCTTCATCTCTCACTTCAGAACCATTCATGAGGAAAGGGATTCTTAAAAAACCTCAAAAACTATGACTGAACCAGAACTCATTCAATTTCTCTGAAAAAAAAAATTTATAGAGATGGAACCCAATCTACAGAGAATTGAGTTAGCGACTCACATGTATGCTAGAGCCAGATGGAACCAGCTTATAAGAGCTGATTGTTAAATTTTCCGTGGCAGCATTTACCTCTCAGAAATTGGCTACCAGAAATCAAGGTTTTGACTTACAGTTTCACAGATTGTCTAGATCTTACAAAGTGACAGAAAAGTGGTAATAATGCATGTTAGATTGAAAATATCACACATATTTTCCCCAGAAAGCCAGATGATAAACATTTACAAGCACAATCCTATTTATGGTGAAATGGCATGTTTTTAAATATCATCTTAAAGTAAGTTTGAATACTAAGGTACTATAATGTACTAATCCTTCTACTCTGTACCCCAGGAGTTTTCTAGATTTTAGTGGTTAAATGGAGGCAGTAGTAGAACTCAATTCCATTTACTTAAATTCAACAAATATTTAAGAACAAAGATCATAGGACCAGAAACCTAGTCCTGGAAGGGACTTCATGGCCAACCCAGTCCAAACATCTCAATTTACAGCTAATGACATTAAGACCCAGGAAAATAAATATACATGCCCAAAGCTGCAGTCTGTAAATGTCACAGGTGGGATGTTCAAGCTACATTTCTGAAACTGCAGGATGTAGAATGATTCCAAATCCAGGACTCTATCCGCTATATCAAAAGATCTAAAATTCAAAACTACCAATAATAGGTATTTTGAGAAGGATGAAAGTTTCCCATTGTGATGTAGTTTAGCACATTCTCCATATCTGTGGCATGCTAGCTCGATGGCTTTTGGCATGATTGTAACATGTCTGGCAAGGATAGCACATAGGTTGGTGTCCTCAAACAGGCCAATCAGACAAACTTTCCTTGTCTTCTGGTCAGCCTCGATAGCTGGATTTTGAAGGCATAGATCTGTTTTAATACCCTGAGCAATTTCATGATCCAGACACTGGACGAAAGTTTACAGATCAGAAGTTTCTTATAATTTCTGATTTTACAGAGAAATTCAGTTCAAGTAGGATATAGAGAGCCTGTACTTGATATAAAGAAAGTGGAATGGAGAACAAGGAATGACTGAGAAATGTAAGAAATAGAATTGACAGGACCTGGGCATTGAATAGGATGTGTGTTGAAAAGGATGAGAGGATGAGGGAGATGGCACCACAGACAGAAATAATAAAGATGGAAGGAAGAAGATTTTCCAGGTATGTCACTAAAATCACTATGATTCTTCCTATATTTCTTGTAGGGAGGTGATGAGACCAGGCATTGACAAAGTTGATGCTATGAAGGTCATCTCTCAAGGAATCCAGTATACGGGAGCTGGTATAACAGAATCCAAGTGTATTTAAGAAAATCATCATCTAAGATGTCCCTTTTCTTTTCTTGTTGAGTTAATACAACCAAAGTCATAGTCATATAGATGTGATTAATGAAAAGGAAGTGATAGTATCAATAACAATTTTAATCTGGTCTTTGCCATGATTCCTTATGGGATAAATAGGACATTGTTAAGTAAGTCTTTTTGAATTGCTAATGAGTATTCAATGGAATAGATGTCAATTGTAGAAATGGAAGTTGCTGCCCCCCCCCTCTACTGAGTATATCTCTACCACCCACTTAATTTTAGACTATTGTTTCCCTAAAACATCATAGTGTTCTTCTCCATAGGTTCTCTCACATTGGATTTCTCAAGACATTAAGCTTTTTCCTAGGGTCTTTTCCTGGTGACCTTCCAATATCTCATCCAATAAAATTTTGACCACTCAGTCATGGCCAACCTACTTTCTAGTAGAAGTGGCTGCAATGTCAGCAGTCACGATTCAGACCTCATAGGAAGATGTTGATTACAAGGACAAGTTAACTACAGACATAGCATTATAAAGTTGCAGCTACAGCTATTTATTGCTTTGATGAACTACAAGAGGGAAAGAAATGTGTGATTTTTCTTATTAACAATTTTAATTAACTTTTAATTGATTTCTAGGAAGATAAATGGTTTCATTATAGCATCACACACTGAGCACCTTTGCTGGATATTAAGCATCAATACAAACTTTTTGACAGTACTGCTGATAAAAGATTTTATGTTGGATTATCTTGCCATATATCTAGAAATTCATCTGCAAAAGCAAACAGGACCTACTGCCTTGCTACCTCAGTCCCTGTTGCCCAACTTACTTGGTCTTCTTCAATGTTTCTTTCATTAATGCTGAGATTTACAAGAAAGAAGAAAATGCCAGCATATCATATCCATTCAGATCCTACCCTTAGTTGTGAATTAGAGTCTCAGGCTTTTCATAGCAGCCACTATGAAAATAGAAGTACCCCCTTCCCACAATTAAGCATTTAATAATTATGAATTCTCCTATCTTGTGGGGACTGTATGAAGGAACTAGTGTAGTAGAGTTTGAGGAAGAGATGACACAGAAATGCTACCATGTGAAAGAGGTAGCCTTGTTCTGCCTGGCTCATGAGGGCAGAACTAGGAGCAATGACTGGAACTTACAGCAAGGATGATCTAGACTTGGTATCTAGAAGAAATTCCTAGCAATTAAAGCTTTTCCAAAGCAGAATGTAGTGCCTTGGGAAGGAAGGTTCATGACTTACTATCAGTCTTCAAGCAAAAGTTGCCTAATCACTTGTTGGGGATATTTATAGAAGGAATACTTGTTCAATTATGGCTTGGACCCAATTGTCTCTAAGGCCCCTTCCAGCTAGGAGATTCTGTAAGTCATGATAACCTGATGAAGAGAAGAAAATGTACTCCTAATAAGAATTAATTCCTTTACTAGAGGATAAAAGGTGGGCTAGGGAGTGACACATGGTCACAGCTCATGAAGGCTTTGCTCAATGGCCTCACTGAAAGTGTGCCTCAGTCTTACAACCTTCTATATCAAACTAAAAACCTAGAAAGGATATGTAAAAAGCTAATAAAATAACAAAAAGTAAGGAAACCATGATGTATCATTTAGTCATGTTTCAATTGTGTCTGACTTCCCATAATTCCATTTGGGGCCTTCTTGGCAGAGATACTGGAGTGATTTTCCGTTTCCTTCTCTACCTCATTTTACAGATGAGGAAACTGAAGCAAACAAGATTAAGTGACTTGTGAAGGGTGACACAGCTAGTAAGTGTCTGAGTCTGAATTTGAACTCAGGAAAATGAGACTTCTTGCTTCTAAGCCCAGAGCTCTATTCACTGAACCACCTAGTTGCCCTATGACATATATGGGCTGAAAAAGGTTTCACTTGTATTTAATCCAGTTGGATTGAAAATCCCTGCTAGCTATCTGACATAGTTGAAGGAGCAGCCTTTAGGATTGGGATTGAACCTATTCTGCATGTCTTAAGAGTTATGGAAAGTATGGAAAGAAATGGAGCAGAACTAGACATTATGAGACTTTATGTTATAGAATGTTATGGGCAAATCATTTCTCTCTGAAGTCCCATTTTCTTGTCGTCTTAAAATCGGCTTTGATGCCACTCCCCCTTTCATATATGATATAATTATTTAAATGCATTGAATCATGGAATTGTTGAATGGCAAAGGAAAAAAAAAGATGCCATCTCTAAGCCACTCTTTTCAGGGTACAATGAGTGGCATGGGTTTGATGATCTGTCCAGTGCCTTCCACCTTAAAGTCTATGATCCTATCATTATAAGAAATGGGAAGCAGTGTGGTACAGAGGAAGGGAAAAAGAAAATAAAACTTAGAGTCAAAAGACATCAGTTTGGATCTTGACTCTGCTACTTCCTACCTCTGTAACCTAGGGCCATTCACTTAAGGTCTCTCAGGGGGCCATCTCTAGTTGTCCTTATCTGCATCTTGCCATTGGACTCAGAGGGCTCTGAAGGAGAAAGTGAGGCTGCTGACTTTACACAGCCCTCCCTCCCTTACCCAATTGACTTGGAAGTCATGAGATCACTTTCCTTATGTCGTGGTCCTCTTTGAGAACAAAGGACATACATCAGTCGATCAATAAGCTCCTCGGATCCTAACCATTCCAAAATGGACCAGTGACATATTCAATATAGGAAGTGATCAAGCAGAGCACCTAGACGACTACCTATACCCCCCAAGAGATCTTGTAGGGGAAACCCATGCTTCAGGGAAGAACAGAACCAGGTTCAATTAGAAACTCTTTGGAGATTTCAAAACTTTACCCCTGCTCAGTGCATACTGATTTTCTTCTACTTACGTCCATTGACTCATTTCCTTCCCCAAACCCTCATGAACAGAACAAACACAAGCTAATTAAATTAAACCATCCCAAACCCCTCACACTAATGTGAATGTATGAAGTAAATTTTAAGCATTGCTTTTCCTTAGCTAACATGTTTAACTTTTTTTTTTTTCCCCTGGGCATCATAGTCTGAATATGTCACCCTGATATGCAGTGTGGAAAAGATGGTTCGAGAGAAATTTCATAGCCTTATATTTTATACCCTCATTGCCCATCTTGGACAATATGGTGTCATTTACTATTCTTAGCTTACTGTCCTATAAAGGGAATTAAGGGAGGAAGCATGGCATAATGGATTTGGATCTGTCCTTGGAAAATATAAAATTGGGCTGTGAGTTGTGCATCACAGAATTTTTTTAAGGTAGAGGGCAATCCATGTCACTCCTCAACTTGCAAATATTCAGTGGTGTTCCCTGACAATAGGATAAAAAACAAACTTCTTATCCTGTAACTTAAGGACCTTCACAGTCTCACTCCAACTTATTTTTCCAGCTTTATTTTATATCAGCCATTTCTAGGTTCCAGGTATTGTTGACCACTAAATATTCTTCCAATTAATCATTCCACTTCCTAACTATATGTATTTGCACTGACTGCTCCTCCTTCCGAGACTGTACTCCCTCCTGAGTTCTACCACACATAATCTTATATTCCTTGAAGATTTATCTTAGGGGCTATCTCCTCCATAAAAGTTTCCCTGATTTCCCACCACCTCACCTACAAATCCAACCACCCCCAACTCATATCTTCCTAGGGAATTTTATACCTCTAGTTTTCTCACATTCTAGTCTATATTTGAATCCTCCTAGTGGAATAAAGTCCCTGAAGATAGGGATTGATGATGTTTTTTCTTTTTATCCTCCACACCTAACACAATACCAATAAATATAATAGACACTTTTAAATGTTTGCTTAATTAGAGTTGAATATTCTGATATTCTTAGCATGAGAATTTTCTTTACTTTGTCATCTAACAGTGCTTAGCACAGTACCTGACATATAGTAGATATTCCATCAATGATCTATCTTTTTTTAATAAATGGCCATGTACTCTAGAATTCCTCTCCCAAGTTCCATTTCTACTGGTTTCTTGGATCCCAAGAAAATGACTACTATGCTTTCTCAGAAATGTATAGTCAATCCTGAGAGACTGAATGCAGGGCAGGTTGGTTAATGCTAGAGTAAATAAGCCCCCATGAGCAGCTACATGGGCCAGCGGAGATAGCAATTAAACTGGTTATCAGGAAGACTCATCTTTTTAGTTCAAATCTGATCTCAGACACCTACTAGCTGTGTGATCCTGGGCAAGTCACTTAACCTTATTTGCCTCAGCTTCTCATCTGTAAAAGAAACTGGAGATGGAAATGGCAAAAAACTCAAGTATCTTTGCCAAGAATACCCCAAATGGTCCAACAAAGTGTCAGATATGACTGAAACAACTGAACAACAACAATGAATAATCCACCTTCAGTGTGCTTCTCCCATGATAATCAGTTGATATCAACTAGTCAGCAAGCTATAATTATATTTTAGAAAAGTATATTTATTAAGGTGATAGAAGAGTTGGTAGAAAAGTCCCCCAAAGTCTCTGATACTACCTTCCTCCAGGACAGACAGGATCAAGCAAAGATCCAAGCAGGTCGTAACCTGATAGTGATACTATGAAAAAGAAATTCAGGCCAATTTGATTGATAATATTCAAGGATTTAAAATTATCTATAAAAATGAAAGAATACAATTTGGTCAAGGGAGACACAAAATGATTGATTTAATGCCTATAAAAGGGCCTACAGCTGAATAAATTTAATTAAACATTCACATAGATATTTAAGGTCATAGACATCATGGAATATAGAATATTGAAGCTAGACTTGGCCCTTAAAACATGTAGTTTCAGAGGTGGAATGTATCATAGACCAACTATGCTCAAAGTATAGTCTGTGAACCCCTAATGTTTCCAAGGCCCTTTCAGCAGGTCCACAAGAGCAAAACAATTTTGATAATAATATTATAACATTATTTACCTGTTAAAGTACTCCTCTCTTTTCTATCTAGATACGTGTGTGCGTCTAATTTTCCTTCATACACTTTGAACAAAACATTGTATAATGACAGATTAAATGCAGAAGCAGTTGTCTTTCATTAAGCCAGACATTGATGAGATTTGCAAAATATATAAAATAATGCCAATCTTCTCATTATTTTTTTTTGTTTTAGAAAAAGTTATTTTTCATAAAAAAGTATTGCTTTATGTCAAACATGACATGAGTTTGTTATTGTTATTTTAATTATATTAATTAGCATTTTAAATTGTCAATTTTTATTTCTAACATAACAAATATTGACTGATGCAAGCCCCATAAAAAATAGCCCTTTAGAGACCTACATTTTTCAAAAGGGAAAATTGCTCTTAGAGAAAAAGTTTTAGAAGCTTGCCTTAGATCATAGAATATTCAAACTTGCAGGTGCCCATTGAATACTAACAAAACTTAATGTGTAACATATCAGATCTAAGGGACATCTTGAAATATAGAACTTCAGATCTAGAATAACCTTAGAACATAGGCTATTGAAGCCACAGGGAACTTTTGATTATAGGATGTTGAAGTCAAGAGGGATCTCAAATATAGAATAAAAAAAACTCTCAGCTAGAATGGAACTTAGAATGTAGAATAAAGAATACATGAGTTATCAGGGATTTTAGAACATGGAATGTCAAAGTGAAAGGGTGCCTGAGAACATAGAACGTAGAAAGTCCAAGATATAACAACCTTAGCAATCATCTCATTTAATTTCCTCATTTTGTAGCCATGGAAACTGAAGCCCAGGGATGTTGAGTAACTGGCTTTATCTTTTCAACTAGTGTATCACTTGATTTGTCTCAATTGATAAGCCATTTAATTAGCCATGACACTAGTTTGACTCATTACTTCTCCCTCAACTGGCTGACCAGCTGTTTGCTATGTGGACTAAAGCAATTATTTCTTATCAAGGAAGAACCCAAGAAAGATTGTGAAGTGGGAGAATGCAATTGCCTGGACCACCTCTCGCCATTTCTGTTACAATTTTCCTCACCTAGAATTCCTGTCCCATCACTCCCTACCATATATGGATCATGCAATTATTCTTCAAAAGAGCTGATTCTTAATTTTTTTCCACTTAACCCGCATATGTAATTGTCAACTTAACCCACGTATGTCATTAGCTAATAACTTTATAATATGTCCTTATTTTGGCCTTTAGTAGAATCTTCTAATCCCCTTTCCCCAAGACCAAAAGAAATGAAGTACTAATGGTAGAAAAAGGCTCTCGATTTAAAGTCAGAAAATACGAGGTAGAATTCCATTTCTGCCTGGATGACTTTAGGAAAGGCACTTCACTTCTTCTTTAGGGTCCTGTCCTCATTTGCAAATTGAAGGCAATGGCTCTAAGGTCCATTCCTGCATAAAATTTAGGAACCCATGAACCGATATTAAGGCAGAGTTTTTAAGGCTGAGATACTTCTTAATACGCCCTCATTCCAATATCTGTAAGACTGTTCCTGGACAATGGTATATCACTACTTAAAATTATCTGACTCTAACAGTCAGTACCATGATTGTACATTGTGCTCACCATGTCAATGTAATACACCATGGTCTATGAAAGTGGATGAGGAGGCTTTATCATACTCGCAGAAATTACACAAGCCATGTGTTTCTGGCTCAACATCTACAAAATCAGTCAGCCAAGTTCCTTGTTTTTCTCCCTCTACTTGGCATCAGTTATACATAATTATCATTTCACAGCTGTTAAGACGGATTCCAGTTATTTTGAAGAAATACAATACAGTGCCTTGCAATAGGGAATGCTCTTGAATAATAACTGATCCTGTTTTATATTCCAGTTAGTTGAGTTTCAGATGAGAGTAATTACTTATCAGAATTTTTCTGTTGGGAGGATATTTATTTGAGCCAAATCTCCATTTGGTTCACAGTGGTTATAGTTTCAAATTTTCAGTGAAATATAAAGTAACTCTTCCATTTTCCTCCTCTGCTTCTACTCCATCTACTGAAGGTGCCCGCCTGAGTTCTTAGAGGGTATGATGACAGAGTAATGTCCTACCCATCTTAACAAGTGATATGTTTCAGGTTCCAGGCCATTGATGTCTCTTGGCCTAGTGCTAGCCTCATGACATTCAGAGACATTAATCAATGGTAGCTTGGCTACTGGAAGAGGGTGTTTTTGACCCTAGAAACTCACGAAGACCATTGGCTAAATGTATGAAAGGGTTATGGTCAGAATTAATAGAGAGGTAATTGATGTATGAATTTGCAGACATTTTGAAGTTTTAAGTATAAATTGATTATAGCTCCTAGAAATGAACAGCAGTAATTTGTACTATTCATTAGGTCCTTTTTCTCTTTTCCACATTTGCCATCCCTAGACACTTGCCATCTTTCCATCATTTTATCATCAAAAACCATACATGGAATAGTGTGTGGAGAATAACTGTTTTTTTGAGCCAAAGAAAAGGACAAATTTTATTAAAGATTCGCCATATTGGATAGACTATTAGGGAGCCTGAGCATTTGTGACGCTAATGCCAGTAGTGGGCCAGATTAATCTGAGCTGAGCTAGATTGAATCTGAGCACTGAGAATAACTCTTGAATCAATTCATGATAGGTATAGGGACCAGACTGTTGATTTCATTGGTATAAGAAACTCCCAGTAAGAAATATCTTCTACTAACGCAGGTCAGCACCCTATTTGAAAGTTCTACCACGTTGGAGCAATGCTTAGAGCACTATGAGACAACGTGACTTGATCAGGGTTACCTGATCAGTATTTGGCAGAGGAAGACTTGAACACAGCTCTTGAGTCAAATCCCTATTTGGTTCAGAGTGATTATTGAGTTTCAGGTTTTCAGTGAAATATAAACTAACTCTTCCATTTTCACAGGCCAGCTTTCTGTGTAATATACCATGTCACTTCTCAATGAACAATTCCTAAATGTGTTATGTGTAGAGGACCAAATGAATGAGCGGAGAAGATATGTTCCCTTTATGGATCTTCATAGATCTTAGAGTCGAGTAGCACGATAAACTGCTCTCTCTAGAATTTATGTAGACGCATATCGAGTGAACATAAAGACAATTGAATAAAAAGCAACTTGCAAAGAAGATACATCTTATGTAAATATCCTTATGTACATGGTTTAGAGTGAAAGTACAGTGATGAGAGGAATGATAAGAAGGGGGACGGGAGAATTTTGTGCCTAAAGAGGGTGCAACCAGATATCTCACAGTTATTCTCCAACTAATGCAAGAAAGCTTTATAGTATAAGTAAGAACTCAGAAGCTGTTTGAAAAAAACTTTCTATAGTTCTTATATATTCTTATACATCTTTTCCATCCTTTTCCCTTATCTCCCTTTTAATGTCTCTCTGTCTGTGCTTCTTTTTTCCTTCATCTTCCTTCAATTCTTTTGTTCCATGACATTTCCTTTTAATTCACAGGATAGACAGTTAGAATAGACAGACAATCATCAGACAATAGGATACTCTTGCTGACAAAGCTGAGCATTTAGGAAGAGAAACATGGAGAGTTCTTCCTAGGAAGATACCTGAAAAACAAGCTTTATTGTTCCTTAAAAAGACATTTGGCAAATCCATTAAGATAAAAATAGCTTTAATCTTGAAGATTTTCTCCTTACATTAAGCTTACAGGGAAATTGCATGGAAAAATAGATGCATAAATATTTTGGAGGCTAGATAGCTCCAAAATTGAAGAGGGAGAGATCAAAGGCAGGAAGTGTATTTCCTTGAATAAATCACTGTAAGTATTGTCTGGAAAGGTTTATTTCAATAGTAAATTATGGCTTGTCCCATTTCAGCTGTTTTTCAAACATTTACAATAAAAAGCAGTGGGATATTTTTTGATAACACGTTTTATTTCCCATGGTGTATAGTCTAATGCCAATTACTTTAAAGCTACTTTCTAAACTGTTATTATTAAAATATACTCAATCACTGATGATAATTATCAGTGAATACTTCCACAGTTTAGGGATCAGTGATTTCACATGTGTTTATGTTCCTTCTTTTGATACAGATTGCAATCTTTTTATTATTTGATAACTAAACTGAACTCCTGTCATCAAAACTTCATCATCTTACAGCTACCCTAGAGATGAGACTTGTTTTAGGAAATAAGTGGTATGGGATGATCCTTGTCCTCATGGAATTTATAGTCTAGGCAGCATATAGTTTGTTGCAGGAAAGAGACATTTGATTTATTCTTCTTGATCCGGGAAGGCAAAACTAGGAGGAATAGGTAGAAGCTGCAAAGAGGAAATGTTAGGCTTGCTGTAAAGAAGAATTCCCTAACAATTAATGCTATTGTGAACCGAACCAGGTTGGCTACCTCTGATGTACAGGGCTCCCTTCATTGGAAATGGAGCAATGGATGGTCACTCCTTGGACACATTGAAGTAAATTTTTATTTTTGAGGATAATTTGGACTCGACAGCCACTAGAGCCCCATACAACTCTGAAATTCATTGGACTTTCATTTGTTTAGTGCTTTGAGGTTTACAGCGTCCTTTTAGAATATTGTATGCCCCTAATTCTGATGTGGACACACACTGAGAACATAAAGATAATAGAATAAGAATTTAAATAGATAGTAAGGAGTGAACAACTTAGCATATATCACAATCACAAGTTATCATTATCCCTGAACAATGAAATTCACTGATAGCGTCATTCCATTTTGAATCGGTTGTTTTATTTTGTTTTGTTTTGTAATGTGCATTAGAGTAATTGGAATGATATTTAGGTGCACTTTTTAAAAGTTTTCTCTCAAAATAGTGAATAAACGAATAGTGGCTTGTCTGTGTTCCATTAAATACAAGCACACCTTCCCTTTTTTATTTATTTATCTATTTTTTTTACCATTTGTGGTGGTACACATCTATAATTCCTGCTGCTAGGGGAGGCAGAAACTAGTGGACCTCAGGATGTCGAGAGTGCTGAATTACTGCAGTAAGCTAACTGATAGATTGTCTACAGTGTCTGGCATTCATATCGTGAGACCCTTCAATTAGGGTTACCAAGCTTCCTAAGGAGGGACAAACCAGAAAAGCTCAGAGAGTGGGGCAAAGATACCATGCTGATCAGTAGTGGGAAAGTAGCTAGGAGGCAAAGTAGATAGAATTCTGGGCCTGGAGTCAGGAAGACCCGAGTTCAAATCTGCCCTCAAACACGTACTAGCTGTGTGACTCTGGGCGAATCACTTAACCCTGTTTGCCTCCATTTTCTCATCTGTAAAATGAGCTGGAGAAGGAAATGGCAAACACCCCAGTATCTTTGCCGAGAAAACCCCAAATAACATCGCAAAAAGTCAGACATGACTGACATCACTAAATAACAGCAGCCCAATGGACTTCCAATCAAAAATAAAATAATTAAAACTAGCATGTTTCCTGAAGGTAGTTTATATATCTATATTTATATCTATCTATATCTATATACATACATATATACACACATATACATATGTATGTATTATGTATGTATATATAATTAGGTAATTTATTATAATTTATGTCATTTATAATTCACGATGTTATTTCAAACTCTTTGTTTCTCATTTTCTTTAGGCCACAGATCCAGATGCTGGCATAAATGGTCAAGTACACTATAGTCTGGGAAACTTCAACAATCTTTTTTGGATCACTTCAAATGGAACTATCTACACGAGAGTGAAGCTTAACCGGGAAGTAAGAGACTACTATGAACTTGTTGTGATAGCGACAGATGGAGCTGTGCATCCTCGGCATTCGACATTGACCCTGGCAATAAGGGTCTTGGATATCGATGACAATAGCCCTGTTTTCACCAACTCGACCTACACAGTTGTTGTGGAAGAGAATCTTCCAGCCGGAACCATCTTTCTTCAAATAGAGGTATGTGAAAGGAATTTCCCACTCTTAGGCCCACATCCCTATGTTCCTAGTTCTTGTCCATAAATCATTTTTCTCCTTTAAGTTTATTAATATAACCCACCTATGGAAGGATAAAAGTCTGAAGACAGGCTATGTCAGTCGATCGATGCTTAGTTATTAATTATCTACTGCGTGCCATGCACTGTGGGCATCAAAATACAAAGATTGAAACAATTTCTCGTGGTAAAGAGATTACTTACATTCTAGCACACATATGTATTTATGTATGTGTATATACATATATATACATACATATATTAGAATATATTATTTATTCTAATTTATCCTTTTCAGAAATCTGTTCTCAGATTTGTTGAATTAGAATTTGAGGGAAAAGAATATAGATCTCATTTTCTCCATCCGTGCCTCTCCCTCTTGGATTCCATAGATCCCTTTAAAGTTCAGCCCAAGTATTACCTCCTACCAAATACCTTTCCTAAATGTCCTACTTTCCTAATTATTTTATATTTATTTGGAATATATTTATTTTTACCTAACTATGTACATGACTCTTCCTTCATCCCTTGCAATACAAATGATCCCTTGAAGGCAGGGCTTATTTCCCTTTTCCATTTTTATCCCTAATCTCTGGCACATAGAGGGCATCTAATGATGTTATATGGAATTTAATTGAACAAATTATCTTTAAAATAGAATTATACATATTGAAAAAGAAAATAAAACCTGAAGGGTCTACCCTTAATATGGTTTCCACTAGTTTTTTTTTTATTGTTATTGTGTTCTTTATTTGTTATTTAATTTTATTAGTAACAGCACACTTGTTAGTATATGTATCTTTTTCTCTCCCCAAAACTATAGTATGTCGTTCTTTTAGGGCAGGGACTGTTTTGTCTATATTGTTATTGTTGGTGTCCTCAACATCTAGCACAGTAGCTGGCACATATTAAGTTGGTGATTAATAAATGCATATTAGGTGAATGAATGAATGAATGAATGCATTCATGAATGAATTGAATGCATTCATGAACGAATGAATGATTGTGTAAAATTTTGAGAAGTCCACAGCACCCATGACATTAAATCTCTACTGACTTAGTCTTGCATCTGTTTCATCATTTAGAACTCCCCCGATCTAAACCCCGTTCTAATTGTCTCATTGCAGGCAACTGATATTGACCTGGGTGCCAATGTTTCCTACCGGATCCGAAGCCCAGAAGTGAAACACTTATTTGCCTTGCACCCCTTCACAGGAGAATTATCCCTGTTGAAGAGTTTGGATTATGAATCCTTTCCAGAGAATGAAGCCTACATCACTTTTCTCGTGGAAGCCTTTGATATTGGAGGAACCATGCCCCCAGGCATTGCCACTGTCACAGTGATCGTGAAGGTAAACAAGAGATAGCATATATTCAAAAAATATCTACTCTCACAGTTACATCCAAGAACCAAGCTATTCGGGCAGGTCGCTGCATTTTTGACCGTTAGTGTTTCTGTCTATTTTTTCCATCTCATAAACCTCTTTGTTTATTTTCCTATTTGTGATGTTTCTTTATTTTTCCAGCAACTGCTAGAAGTGTTTATGCTATACTTTCTACTCACTCATGTTTTCTTTTCCCCTCTATAAAGACATTATAAATACAGAAACAAAATGAAAAATAAAACTCTGGAAATTTTAAAAAGACAAAGTGTAGTAAAGGGAGTATTCTCTTAAGTCAGGAAGACTGAGTCTATTTACCATCTCTGACAGAGTGGCTGTATGATCCTGGACAGAACAGTTAATCTCTAACCTTAGGCAACTTTCTGAGAATACAAATTTGCAAAAGAGCTCCTATTATGCCCATTGGTCATAGACTGGCTAAGCAAATTAAGCTACAGGAATAGAATAGTTTGAGGCTACTATACAAAACAAGGACTATGGTGGTGTAAAGTGTAAGAAGACTGGAGAGGTAGAAAGGGCCAGGTTATAAAAGGCTTTGTTATCAATATTAAAATATGAGGGGCAACTAGGTGGCACAGTGAGTAGAGCACCGTTCCTGGAGTCAGGAGGACCTGAGTTCAAATCTGCCCTCAGACACTTGAAACACTTACTAGCTGTGTG
Organism: Trichosurus vulpecula; assembly: GCF_011100635.1. Taxonomy (NCBI): domain Eukaryota; kingdom Metazoa; phylum Chordata; class Mammalia; order Diprotodontia; family Phalangeridae; genus Trichosurus; species Trichosurus vulpecula. The sequence goes on along the minus strand of NC_050580.1, from coordinate 16,363,878 downwards.
ACCTTGGACAAGTCACTTAACCCCAATTGCCCTGCCTTCCCTCCTCAAAAAACAAACAAACAACAAAATATGGAAGATACTTGATTTGTCCTTTTCTTTCACTTAGAAAAGTCTCAATTTAGATGCATCTATAGGGTCGTGTGTTTTCATAGAGACAGGATGAATAACAATATTTTGAATATTTACTTTTCCATTATGTCTAATTCCATTTATTCAATTAAATTCAACACAGATTTATTAAGCCACTACTATGTACTTGAGACTGGGGGATGGGAGAGGTGGATATTAGTGGAAATAAATAATATGACTTTCCCTTGACTTATATTGTATGAGGGAAACATTATATGTACATATCAGAGATCCAAAAATAAAGAGGAGAATCTGGGAGCTGGGTCACAAGAACCTAGAAAGAGGAATAAAAAAAGCTACCTGGATGAGTTTGTGATTTAGTTCAATCTTTGAAGGAAGAAGGCTGTCTAAGAGACATTAGTGAGAAGAGAGTGAATTCCAGGTATCAGGGATAGACCGTGAAAAGTCATAAAGATGGAGGATGACCAGGTGGCATGCATGGAGGACAGCAAAGCAGCCATTTTTTTTCCTGTACTGGAGTGGAAATGGAGAGTGATTTACAATGAAGGTAGGTCAGGGCTGGACTGTGAATGCTCAGCAGTGGAGTACTTGCTCAAAGGAGAGGATCCCCAATGCTATAGTGTCAGAACTGCTTAGATTCAAGGTCTTATATCAGTTTTTGAGTTGCAGGCACAAACTCTTACCAGGCTGTAGATAACCTTTCTGTGCTTTTTGGGGATAAGGCAGCTAGCAGAGACTGATTCCCTATGTCAGCAAAGGTCCTCATTCTGGTAAATTGCAAAAGGCTATTTGCATCTGGCAATATCATATTATGAAACCTAAATCCTTCCTGGGTCCCATGCTTATCTCCTCTCGACTTCTCAGCTGTCAAGGCACATATATTGAGTAGCTCTATAGATGTTTGTAGGCATGGCTCCAGCTGATGCAGTTCTATTTACATCATTCCATTCTATATCTGGTATCCCCTAGAGTATTTCCGCCAGGAACTTGCCTAGCACGTTTTTGTTGTTCAGTCATTTAAGTAATTTCTGATTATTTATGACCCCGTTTTGGTTTTTCTTGGCAAGGATGTTGGAATACGTGGCCATTTCCTTCTCCTGCTCATTTTACAGATGAGGAAACTGAGGCAAACAGGGTTAAGTAACTTGCCTAGGGTCACATCTGAACATGTGACCCCACTCAAGAAGTTTCTCTGGCTCTTTCTTGCATTGAAGATAAAATATAAATTTCTCCATTGCACATTTAACAACCTTTACAAATTGGCTACAAATCAGTTTTTCAAGATGATTCCAACTTTTTCTAGCTCGTGAAGGATATTTTCTAGACAAACTGCACTTCTTCATCTTTCCCGGGAATACATTTTCTCTCCAACCTCCATACCTTTGCTAGGATTCTATCTTTGGTTCAAATTTCTTAAAACCTTCCTGTACATCATTTTCCTCACTTGCAAACTGAGGGAATTATACTGGATGGTCTCTAAAATCCCTGTTCACTTTAGAGCTCCTGGCACACAATGGAGCTAAATAACGTCTTAAAGAATTGAATGTCCTACAAGCAGCTCATTTCCAGACGTATCCAGGAAGGCTATTTTAATTTTTTCCCCTCATTTAGGTAATTGTTCATAATTCCTAGTTATCTTGTGGAGTAGAAATTGGCTTGAGTTGATCCCAAATAACCCCAATTGCTTGTTGCAGGGAATGTTCTTAGGTACAGGTCAGGGTGAGCAAATGAATACCTTAATGTTCTGTCCTCAACAGCATCCTGCTGACATTACCTAGGACTAGCTAAGGGAATATATTTTTAACGATTCCCTCATTAATTGGCCTTGGAACTGACAAAAAAAATCTTCAGCCCACCTCATTTTTTATTTTTGATGATGGTTTTTTGTTCTTATTTTTCTATCCACAGGAAGCAAAGGAATGGTATTAACTAAAAGTGCCAATTCCCCCAAGGATAGAGTTTTCCATGTATAATTTGTGGCTTACGGTACTCACCTGACTTGCCTAAACCCTCATAGCCAATTCATACCAGTTAATTCATGCTGGTCTACATGGGTACAGCTAAGTTCATCCCTGAGAATTAGGGTAAGCCGTATCTCCTAACTCCTAAGCATTTGTTTGTTCCATTATATCTGGCTGCCTCCCTTTGTTTCTTGTAATTAATATAGAAATGAAGTACCCATGCCAGTCATTTGGCATAGATATGCACAAATGACGATTTAAATGTTTACCATCAAAGGGTAATTAAAAATTTATGTTGCTTTACCTGCAAAATGATGATGATCATGATAGATGACATTTATACAGGATGTATTATTTGTCAGGCAATATACTAAGCACTTCAAATTTTTTATTTCATTTAATCCTCTCAACAGGGCAGCTAGGCGGTGTAGTGGATAGAGTATCGGGTCTGGAGTCGGGAAGACTCACCTTCTGAGTTCAAATCTGGCCTCAAACATTTATTAGATGTATGATCCGGGAAAAAATCAATTAATCCTGTTTTCCTTAGTTTCTCATCTATAAAATGAGCTGGGGAAGGAAATGAATGGCAAAGCAGTCCTGCGTCTTCGCCAAGAAAATCCCAAATGGGGTCGTGAAGAATCAGGCACAACTGAAATGACTCAGCAACCTCATAGGAACGCTGAGAGGAAGGGGATACTATTATCTGCTTTTTATGAATGAGGAAACAGAGGCAAACAGAGGTTAAGTGATTTTCCCAGGATCACACAGATAGTAGTTGTCTAAAGATGGGTTTGTACTCACGTCTTCCTGTCTCCAGGCCCAGTACACTATCCATTGTAACACCTGGCTGCCTAAATGAAACTAGCTGCATGAATCTTTTTAGCAGAGTTGTTTAAATGAGTATGCCAGTGGGGGTGAGGAGTGGAAGAATATTGCTTTTTTGGTTAAATTAAGTTAAAATACAACACCATACATGCAGCATAGTAGGGTAGGTGTTTTTTTTCTCCAGAGCAATACAGAATTTGCCCATTAGTCTATAGAACAACTAGAATGTTTAGCTCTTTCCTAAAAGAAGGGCAAGGCAGGAATGCCTGCCCAATCCTGGTGAAACTCTGTAGTTTTGCATGGTATCATGGCTTTGTGCTGTACCTCCTTTACAGAACTTATCTAGTCTTCTCACGATGCACAAGACAAAATTGTGAAGGCTTCAAGAACAGTTCTATCTACATTTAAGGGTTGCTCAAATTAGGTTCTGGAGATAGATTAATCAATAATGGAAATTCCCTGTGGAATGAGTTCTGCATAAACAGGCTTTTTCTAGGCTAGGGGAAGATATATCATGTGCCTGTAAACCTTGAAGTGAAGGATAGGAAGATTTATAGACAATGAGAGAAGAACAAGCTTCCTTCTTTATGGCTCTGTTTCTGCTACACAAAATACCACCTACTTAGATAGAAAATGTTAAGACACTGATATGAAGATACATTACCCTGTAAAGTATATTGTAAGTTGGTTTCTAGAGTGGAGAACCTCACTGTGTGTGGAGTTTGAGAACCTGCATCCAATCCCAGCTCTGGTCTCTGCTGTATAATTTTGGATGTGTCATCGTGCCTCCTGGAGCTTCGGTTTACTCATCTGTAACAAATATAATGAAGGGGCAAGCCTAGACTTTTTCCAAGGCCCCTTTCTGTCTCCAGCAACTATGATGCTAAGTAAACTTTGCTCATTAATAACCTTCAGAGTTTAAGTTGGTACCGGAGAATGAACTCAGAACTGGGAGGCTGGAAGTCTGGATTGCAGTTTTGTCTCAGCCAGGGAGTAACCTTGGATAACTCATATAACCTCCTTCATCTGAGTTAGATAATTTCAAAATGCCCTCAGGAACGCAAAGCTGTGTGAATTCATGATCCTAATAAGTGACTGCTGGGTTTTATAGAAAAATTAAACTTTACTTTCAAGAATTGTGCTTGGAAAATAAATTAACACTTTAAGATATCTAAAATATGGAAATTGGGAGAGGAATTCTTTCACAGGATCACATGACCATAAAAGTAGAATTGGAATGAATCAAAGACGCCATCCAGGCCAAATCACTCATTTCAGAGGTTAGGAAAAGATGGTTCTTGTTGGTGACTTGCCCAAGGTCATAGAGGCATTGTCAGACAAATAATCTTAATCAAGTTCTGCTGACTCCCAAGCCAATATCTATCTAATATCTATCAATATCTATCATACTACTGTTCCCTGTCATCCCTTCAATTTAATTAGATTTAATTCAAAAATAAATATTTATTAAGTGCGTCTATTTGTTAGGCATTGTTCTAGGCACTGGGGACTCAGAGACAAAAGAGAATAAAAATAAAAAACAATCCCTGGTTTGAGCAGGGAATAGAATACGCCCCCAAGTAAGTATTTCTACAGGAATTGAAGAGGAAGAGATGGGTGAGGCTAGCCGTTCCATATGGTATCTTGGAAAAGGTAATGGTTGCACTCAGCTTAGAAGGAAGGTAAGGACCGTAGGAGCTTGAGATGCAAAAACGATACATTCCAGGCTCAGAGGCAGGTTGTGTAAATTAATGGAGGTAGGAGATTGAATGTCAGTTTAGAAAACAGCCAGGAGGCCAGTCTAGCTGAAATACACTTTGTTTCACCCTCATTGATGTGAAATAAGCATAGAAGGGTTGTTTGGAGACAGACTGCAGAGAGTACTAAATGCCAGACCACAACAGGAGGATCAGTTCCATTCATCAAAGATGTCATCAGTTCCTACAATGCATGAGGAGGCATGGCATGAGGTATTGGGGACATAAAGGCAAAAGCAACCAATCAACCAACGAAAAAGTCCTTGTTTTCAAGACCCTTGTATTTTTGCAACATGGAGAACCCTAAATAGGAAGGAGAGGCAAGATTAGTGGGGTCCTATTACAGCCAAAAGGAGTCAACAACATGAGATGATAGGTATTCTGGACTGTCTTAGGAGAGTCCAAGTGGAAGAGCTCTAAGGACGAAGAAAGTGACAGTCACACTATGGTCTACTTAGATGAGATCCCATCTGGACCATCCCTTTCAGTTTGGGGCACCATGTTTTACAAAGGCATTGATAAGCTAGATAACTCCTTTGATGAACAACCACCAGGGGGAAGGGTCTTGAATTCATTCCACATGAGGATCATTTGAAGACTATAAGAATGAGAAGTGAAGGCTCACCTGGTACATGATAATAAATCTATACATGATAACTTAAGGAGGGAGAGAATGCTAAAAAGGGAAGGGATCAGGACAGGCTTACGTAGGAGATGCCAAATAGACTGTGACTTGATGGAAGCTAAGGAATCTATAAAGCAGAGGTGAGGAAGATGACCATTACAAGATGTAAGGCATTTGGGATAAAAACATGGTGATGGGAGATGGAATACTGTGTCTGGGGTATAACAAGTGGGGCGTTTTTACTAGAACATAGAGTATGCAAGGAAAAATACTATGTGCTGTGTTGGGAAGGTAGAACGGAGACTGTCGGCTTTAAATATCAAACAAAGGAGGTGGTGTTTCCGTATTCCCTCCATGTGAGCCCATCTCCTCTGCTTGCTAGCAGTTTTGACAAACTGGTTCGTACATCACACAATTGATAATCTATTTATGTTCAGAGAGAGACCAGCTCCTAGAGGGAGATTGTCAAGAAGAGTTTTCTTTTCAAAATAAAATATTGGGAAATGCATTGTCTTGTTGTCATATTTTTTTTTAAATCCAGCATATAATAGCTAGTCCATGAGACTGATTATTGAAAATTGGGATGAGATTGGAGCAAACTGTAGTAATGTTTGGAAGAAAAAAAATGACTTCCATAGTTAATTCAATTCAGTCCAAATCAACAGGCATTCATTCCTCAGTACCTATATTTGCCAGGCACTGTGCCAGGCATGGGACATGGAAATATTAAAACAAACAAGCAAAAAAAGTCTCAGTGAGCTGAAAGAAATAAAATTAAACCTAATCATTGGCTCTTGCCACAATATTTCATTTTGTGGCAATTTGCAAAAAGCATCCAGGGTAGAAGAGCTAGAATTATGGACAGAGCCAAGTTCAAATCCTGTATCAGGCACTTTTAACCCATGCCTAGGCACTTCATTTCTCTGGGTTCATCATCTGTTAGATAAGGGCGACGGACTTGGTAACCATTTAAGGTTGCTTGCAGCTCTAAACTACAGTCATATGATCCACCAACAAAACCAAGTAGACAATACAGGCAGTAAGCATTGTGTTAGGGCATATCATTAATGTGAGTCCTCACTCCATCAGTGCAAGTCACAAACCAACCAGGCCTGCCCATCCTGAACGATTCTTGTCCATGTTGTCCCATAGATACTCTATGGAGGATATGTCCAGCGTGCCAGAGAATGTCCTCTAGGTCTTTCACTCATCTAATTCACTTGTTAATTTACATTTCTTTATGTTTCAATAATATTTTATTTTTCCCCAATATATGTTGACAATTTTTAACATTTTTTAAAGTTCCAAATTCTATCCTTCACTTCTCTCCCATCTCCTTGAGACAGTAGGTAATCTGATATAGATTATAAATGTGCAATCAGGTAAAACATTATACTATCACGTCTCTAGAGAATGAACCGATATCTGTTTATATTTCATGAGCGATAGGACAGGCTGTCTGTCTCACTACTGTTGGTTTGTCACATGCTTTTCCAATGCCAAAGACCATGAATAAAACAAAGACCTCTTGTTCTTTATCTTTATGAAATACCTAGAAGAAGAAATCAAGAATGATTTCTTCAGATTGCATACAATTAGGTGATGTTGCTAAGACTCCAAAAAAACTAGACAATAATTCGAAGTAACCTTGTTATGTTAGTAACCCCTTCTATGTTACCAGAAACCATCTTAGAAGTACCATAGCAGAGCCCAACACCTCAGAGCATTAGAAGCTGTTTTCATGAGTCACCATTATCCTATATAAATATTAACAATTCTAAAATAAGAGTTAAAATAATACATAGCACATATATGTGTAAACATATACATATGTGTATATGTGTGTATATATGCATATATGATGCATATATACATATATATATCTTTAGGGTTTGCAAAGTGTTTTTCATTTGGTTTCTTATAGCAACCCTATGCGTTGGATGCTATTACTATGTTCATTTTACAGATAAAGGCACAAAGTCTGAGGTATTAAATGGTTTGCTCAAAATCTCACAGAAAATAAATTTCTGAGACAGGATTTGAACTCAGGTCTTCCTAACTCCAAGTCCCTCATTCATTCCATCTATTCTGTCTCCTATCTCTTTCTTGATGATCTGTTTAAGTCTCAACTCTGATGCCAGCTCTGAGAATCTTCTCTGTCTCAGCTCAGGTTCTATCTCCATGACTGCCCTAGTTGCATGCTTTCTCTCCACGCTATTAATATGTACTTATTTCTCTGTTTCCATGTTGTATGCATCAAGTGTATTATAATCTCCTTAGGGGCCATTCAAATTTGGCCTCAGACACTTGACTCACTAACTGTGTAGGCTTGGGAAAGTCACTTAACCCCAGTTGCCTTGCTTTCCCCCCTCCAAAAAACAAACAAACAAACTACTGTATAATCTCCTTGAAGGTAGGGACATCTTTGCTTGTTGGCGTCATTATATCCCCAGGGTAGAATACAGTATGGCATCCCCTTTGTCGAAGAGAATTAAGCCTGACCTGTAGGCTGTGTTTAACACAGTAAGCCAGTGTGGAGGTATTTGTCCAACTCCCAATTTCATTGGTAGACCACGTGTCCAGAAGCCAGCTACTATTACTACTATTACTATTCTCTCAGAGTTCTTTGAGTAACCCTAAGGATTGCAAAAATACTTCCCCTCACAAGCCTCCAATGAAATACCGGTGTGTCTGGTGTTGATTATCAGTCGTTCTTATTTAGCTTCTAGAAGGTGTATCTACTAAGCAATTATATTAAGAAACCTTGTTATATACACACCCCAGGACTAAGGGTGCATTCTCCCCTTGTACACGCAGTGCCCCTGCGGGGAGGAAACATTCGCAGCTTCTAGTCACTAGATATTTTTCCTCTCTGTTCTTAAAATCCTCAGGAAGTTTATTGTGGTATAGCTTACCGCTAGGAAGCTGACTTGTTGCTGAAATAGAGAATTCCAAACTGGTTTACTATGTTAAACACAGCCTACAGGCCAGACTTCATTCTCTTTAACTAAATACAAAGCATTTTCTGGGTTATCTGGGTTCATTCATTGACCCCAAAATACCTGTGATCCTTTCAAACTGATGAAGGACTTATTCACCCCTAGTTCAATTTCTATTGGCTTAGTTGAAATTTAAGATCTGGATAAAAATAAAGACATAAGGATATAAATAGCATCTGTGATTCATCAGTGTAGGGCAGTCCTCCCATCAATGCGGATTAGTATGATTTTGTAGATAAAGTATTGTCTAAGACAGCAGTTAGATGGCACAGTGGGTAGAGGGCTGAGCTGGAGTCAGACAGACACATCTTCCTGAGTTCAAATCTAGCCTCAAACACTTAACAGCTATGTGACTCTGGGCAAATCACTTAACCCAGTTTACCTCAGTTTCTTCATCTGTAAAATGATCTGGAGAAAGAAATGGCACACCACTCCAGTATCTTTGCCAAGAAAACTGCAAGTGGGGCCATGAAGAGTTGGACATGACTGAAAACAAACTGAACTGAAAAGCACGTAAGGGCAGCTGGATGGCATAGTGGATGGAGGGCTGAGCTGGAGTCAGGAAGACCTAACTTCAAATCTGGACTCAGTCATTTGAGAGCTGTGTGAGTTTGGGCAAATCACTTAGCTATATTGCCTCAGTTTCCTCATCTATAAAATGATCTGGAGAAGGAAATGGCAAACCACTCCAGCAACTTTGTCAAGGAAAACCCCAAATGAGGTCGTGAAGAGACAGGCATGGATGAACAACTGAACAACAACAAAGGTACACAGAGATCAAAGAATGTGGCCAAATGTCTAATAAGAATCTGGAGGTCCTTCTTCTCCAAGCCCATCACTCCATCTACTTCCATGTTGCCACCATGTGATTGGCTGGGGAATGAAATACAATAAATATGCAAGAGAAGAGAAAACTGGGTCACATCTAGCAGGCATGTGAGCCTTCGGCAGTGGAAATCCAAATGTGAATCAATAAAGAAGTGTTGTTTTGAACAACCAATAGGCTGATTCCTGTTTATATTAAAAGAAATCTAACCTTCAGAAGGGCAAGAGAGACCCCTTGACTATGCTCAGTGGGTCAATCCTTTATTAATTCACCATGTCAGTTTTGTTCCCTACAATTCTAAAAGGATCTGGAGAAAACAGAGAGGGGCACAAAGACATCGGGCCACATGGCTTCAGAAGTACCTCTCCAATTCTATTATTCTAGGATTCTGTATTGGAAATGTAATTTATTTTTCCTAGAGAGAAAGAAAACCAAATCCAAGTGTGAATAACAACTATTTCACCCCAAGAAGGAAGACAGGAGGGAAAAAAGTATGTGGTGTGTGTGTGTGTGTGTGTGTGTGTGTTTAAGTGCGAGGAGAAAAAGAAAATACAGAAACAATATTTTTTTTCTGGGAACACTCCAGCTAGAATCTATCACCATGTGAAATTACATTTGGCGGGGAGCCTGTATGGACACCTGAGGATTCTTAGGCCTTTGAATGTCTCTGGGTGACTCAATCTAAAAACAAACACTTCTGAATGCATACCTTATAACAGCTTTTGATGTCTTTCTAAGTTCTTCTTCTTACTCTGAGTACAAATGTTACTTTGAGAAACTCACCCAACAACTCAACAAAGACCGATTAAGATCCTACTTTGTGCTATGCTTCCTAGTCGTCCCTGGGGATAAAAATCCAAAAATGGAAAAATACTGCCTGCCATCAAAGGGAGTAGGGGTTGGGGGAAAAGATAGACTTTTTTCACGGTGCAGGAACAGAATAAAAGCATAGCATAAAGAATCAAGGAAAGAGGCATTTGGTCAGAGAGAAAGAGCTGCGCCATTGCCAACAGAGCTGGAGGACAGAGCAGCACTGTGATAATGACAGTGGTACTCAGTGATCACAGCAGTAGCTGCCACTTAGGTGATATCTTAAGGTCAGGTCAAAAGATCAAACACCTTAAGCTAAAGGCAAAGCTTTGACTGCAACGACTTCATCTGGGCCTCACAACAAATTGAGGCGGGAGATGCTATAGGTATAATGATTCTCACTTAAAAAAGAAAGGAAATAAGCTTCTCGAGATTAAATTTCTTATTCAGCATCACACAGCCTCGGAGAGTTTAATGTGGGAGACGCAAGGTAGCATGACTAAAGAAAGCACTTTGCCAACTTGTCTCGTTTCATCCTCAGAACTTTGTGAGATGATAACTCTTATTATCATCCGCATTCTGAAGAGGAAACAGAGAATTAGAGAGATTTTGTGACTTTCCTATGGCTATTCAGATAAGTGTAAGTGATAGGATTAAGCTGTCAGTCTTTTTCCATACCACTCACATTGACTTAAGTTTGTGTGTGTGTTTACATGTGCATAAACACATATGTGATTACATATATACTTGTGGGTATATACATTTACTCAATTATAACATTATCTTTTTTTGGTTTGTTTTTACAGTTTCTTAATCACCTGTTGTGTTATGCAGTCAAGCTTGTATTGGTAAATATTTAACAACAAGCTCTCAGAAGTGGGGGACATGTGTATACAACATAATTTTGAGTTTAATCTGAATAAATTGGTATTTTTCCACTTTCTAAAGTCTAGAAAAGCAGCAAAACAATAACTCAAGGCCTGATTTGTAACTTTTGTTAATTTCTGAGGAGTAGATGCTCCATGGAAAATCTAACAATCAGCTCTCAAGAGCTATCTCAAGCTTGCTCCAGCACACCCCTAAGGGCAGTGGAAAGAATAGTGGGTTCAAAGTCAGAGTTCCAATCTCAGCTCTGCTGCTTACTGTCTGTTTGATACTGGACAATTCACTTAACCTTCTTGTGTTGTGGTCCCTCATCTGTGAAACATAGGGATAGATCTAGAAGGCCTATGCCATCCTTTTCATCTCTCAATCTGTGAGTCTTACTTGTTTCCCTTTCTTTTCCTACTTGGTAAGATCTGACTTTGGATTCAAGCATTTTGGGGGAAGTTTTAATTTTTTGAGTCAATAATATTTACTTTCCCCTAATTACATGTAATAACAACTTTTAACATTTGGCAAGTATTTTTTCAACATTTGAATTCCAAATTCTATCCCTCCTTCCCTCCTCTCTCCCCTCCTGAGACATTAAGCAACCTAATATAGGTTATATGTGTGCAGTCATGTAAAACATTTCCCTATTAGTTGTTCTGTGCAAGAATATTCAAAAGAAACAAACAAAGAAAAGTAGTTTGCTTTAGCCATCATTCAGACGACATCAATCCTTTCTTGGGAGGGAGATTGCATTTCTCATCATGAGTCCTTTGGGATTTTCTTGGATCATTGAGTCACTAAGTCATTCACAGTCTTTCACTGTACAGTATTGCTGTTACTGTATAAATGTTCTCCTGGTTCTGCTCACTTCAATTTGTATCACTTCTTGTTAGTTTTTCTAGACTTTTCTGAAATCTCCCTGCTTGTCATTTCTTGCAGCACAGTAGTATTTCATCACAATCATATGCCACAACTTGTTTAGCCATTGATGAGCATCCGTTCAATGATCAATTCTTAGCTACCACAAAAAAGACAATGATGTATTATGTGTGTGTGTGTGTGTGTGTGTGTGTGTGTGTGTGTGTGTATTTTACAAATAGGTTCTTCTGCCCTTTTTTGGATCTCTTTGGGATACAGACCAAGCAGTGATATTGCTGGATCAATGCACAGTTTTATAGCCCTTTGGGCATAATTCCAACTTGCTCTCCAGAATGATTGGATCAGTTCACAACTCCAACAACAGTGCATTAGTGTCCTACTTTTCCCACATCTGAGGGGGGAGATATTTTGGTATAGTTTTATTTGTTTTAGTCTTGTTACAGTCAATCCTAAAATGAGAATTTACTGAGTACTTAACATGTGCCATGCACTTTACTAAGCACCTGAGATACAAAGGAGATAAAATGAGTCCTTGTCCTCAAGGAGTTTACATTCTAATTCGAGATACAAAGTGTGCATAACTAGGTACATACAGAAAACACAGGAGTTTCTGGAGTAAATAAAACCAATCACCAATCATATTTATAAGGTGCTTTTAAGGTATGCAAGGTATACCTTTTACAACCTCCTTTGATCTTCACTGCTCTATGAGGTAGATGACATTATGCTCCCCATTGTATAGATTACAAAACTGAGGGTTAGAAAAAGGGAAAAGCCAGTTAACCACAGTTACACAACTGAAAAGCTTTGGAGACAGGGTGTCCGCGTGGATGGCTTTATCATTAACCTTTTTCTGGTCCATGTGCTTCATGCTGGCAATATATTTCCTTCTGGCAGTCTGGACAGACTCACTGATTTGCTGACCTCTGTGGATTTTACTGTCTTTTAGGATGTGTATGGAATGGCCATTTTCCTTCTGTCTAAGCTCTTTGGAAAGGATATAAACCAGACTTTTCCTCTGAATGTGGGAGGTCATAAAACATCATGAGGCTGCTACTTTGATCACATGTCACGAAGAGGTTTAATCTTAATTTGATTGAAGTAGCATGAGTGATTACTATCATAGGCAAGAAGAGACAGTCACAAGGATTATGTTGGCATGGTCTGCAATGCTTCCCAATGAACCCTGCTGCCTCTTCAGACTAAGCATAAAGAACCTGTGTACTATGTGCCATGGAGACCAGAATGGCATAGCCATATCTGCATAGCCACCTTTACCTCATTGATACCTTATGGTATCACTGCTTCATCTCACCAGTACAGTTCAGTCTAGGGAGGCCTTCCCAATATTCAGAGGTATACTGAGGAGGTGATTCCATCTAGCTACAGGTCAAGCACTAGATGTTCAGCAATTCAAGGAAAGTCTTACCTCTCAGTAGAGAGGAAAATAAAGCAGATGTTGTCAGGCATGGGCATGTTTGACAACTTCTATATTACAGGGATAGTTCTTTTGGGGGTACGTTTATTGGGAAATGAAGCAATATAAAAAAAAAATCACCAACAGTTGTGTTTTAAGTGCAGGAAAGAATGTAGAATCTTCAAGAAAGGCTTTCATTAAAATACACATGACCATATGTACTCTTTTTAGGGTAGATTACAAAAGGGTTAAAAAAGGAAACGACCACAGCTTTTCTACAAGAAACCTCAGTGCGCATGTGTAGGTATTCCTGATAAAATATACCTGACTATTCTTGGCAAGCACGTGGAAGTAGGCTTGGGTGGGACCATAGTATGATCTCATCAGATGGAGAAGACTTGGTGGTGATTCTATCAATCGCTGTTTCTTCAAATTGTATAGCATTGCCCTCTAGTGGAAGAAAAGACAAAAGAGAAAAAGAGCTGTAGGGAGAACAGCTTCTCCATCACTCACTGCATTCAAGAAAGGCACTTACTGAGAGGATTCTGGGAAGATGGTGGAGTGGATCAGAAAATTCCAAGCACTCAAGGTTTTCCCCCACAAAAGAGATAGAATAGAGCCAACAAGCAAAGTGCAGGTAAAAATAAGTAAGAACAGGAGCACAGCAGGGGTCTTCCTAGGACAATTTGAGAAGATTAAAAGCAGCATCTCAGGAGCAGGTTTGGTTCCTATGAAGAGTAAACACCTCCAGGCTAGGGTCTACTTTAAGAACAAGTGGCAAGCCCTGGGGTTAGTTGGTTTGAGAAGCTGCCTCATCCGAACCACAGGAACTTTTACCCCTGGGATAGTGAGAAGAGTAGGACATCTGAGCCTAGAAAGATCCAGGGAATCTCTGCTCACCAGGAACACCAGACCCAGCTGTGCTGCGAAGAGCCTCGAGGCAAGAAGGAATCAGCTCTTGCCGGGTTAGTGCAGAAGCAGTGGGGCAGAAAGCCCCTGTCTGTGGGGCTTTACGGGAAGTTGGAGGTTTGACTTTGGTTCCAGGCTAGAGGGGAGAACTGAAGATCTGGGGCAAGAGGCACCATCCTCAGGGCTAGAGGTGATTACAAAAAATTACACTATTACCACAAAAAAAATGCACAGGCAAAGGAGAAAGAATCCAATCATAGAAAGCTATTATGAAAATAGAAAAGATGAGATTAGTTTTCAGAGGAGGATATTGAAGTAAAGAAACCCCCTTTCTACCCCAAAGAGGAGCATCAAATGGTCACTCGCAAAAAATAATTCATAGAAGATCTTTAAATAAAGACTTTAAAAGTCACATGACAGAGATAGAGGAAAAACTTTAAAAAAAATAAGAATAATCCAAAAAAGCAAGATTATGAAAGTCAACCAATTAGAAAAGGAGATCTGGCATCTTAAGGACGAAAATGACACCTTGAAAGTTAGAATTGGACAAGTCAAAGCCAGTGAAATTATAAGAAACCAAGAAATAATTAGAAAAATATGAATAATGTAAAAATAGAAGAGAAACTGAAACATATTAAAAGAAAAAACAACAGATCTGGAGAATAGATCAAGAAGAGAAACAAAAAAAATCAGACTAACTGACAGCTATGAGCAAAAAAAGACTCTTGATGCAATAATATAAAAATAATTAAAGAATGTTGTCCTAAAGCAATAGAACAGGGTAGGGGTGGGGGGTGGGGTGGGTGGAGTAGAAATAGAAAAAAATCCATTGATCACCACTTAGAAGAGATCCTATGTGGAAAACTCATAGGAATATTATAGTCGAATTCTGACACCTCCAGCTCAAGGTTAATATAGAAGACACAACAAAAATAAAACGATTTAAATATGATGGTGCCACAATTAGAACCACACAAGACCTAGCAGTGGAGGCATTAAAGGACTGCAGATCTTGAAAGAACACTATATATTGAGGAGCAAAAGAACTGGGGCTCTGGTCAAAAATATCATGCTCAGCAAAGGTAAGCATAATCCTAAATGAAAAAAAATGGACATGTGATCAACTGTCAGACTTTCAAAGCTTTAAAACAAAAATCTGAACTTAATAGATGATTTGACATACAAGAGCCAAGGGAAACATAAGGTATATACAAAGGACTGATTATAAGAGATTCGATAAGGACACGCCATTTACTTTTTATATATGTAAAATGCAAAACTTACATCTAAGATTTTTATTAATAATTGGGTAGCTTATAAGAAAGATTAGGGTAAACCTGAGTATTGTATGAATTCAAAAATTTAAACCGTTTAGGAACAATTAAAAAAGAGTAATTATTTTATACAATGAGGTGCAAGAGGAAGAGGGCTGTTAGTTCTGGTAACTTACTTTCATTGGGAGTGCGTTTAAGAAGGAGCAATACATATATGTTTAAAAGAGTATAAAAGTCTTCTAAATCCAGAAGGAATAAAACAGTAAGGGGATAAGGAGGGGGAGATAACAAGGGAGGGATCATTAGAGGGGAAGGTGAGGGAATAGGTAAAAGGGGGAACAATGTTTAGATCAGTGGAATGGGAGGATAGGGGAGGGAACCTAACCCTAACCCTAAATGCAGAAGAAAAGTAGAGGAGGCAGGAGGGAGAGAAAATGAGATCTGCATGAACATAAAAGCAAAGATCAGGATTAGAATTTGTTTGGAAAAGCATATTTCTATATAGGTATGTGTATATATATGTGTGTGTGTATGTGTGTAATATGACGAGGGAGAGAGAGAGAGAAAGAGAGAGAGAGAGAGAGAGAGAGAGAGAGAGAGAGAGAGAGAGAGAGATTACCACACTTAGTTGTAGCCTGGGTGGGTGGGCGGAGAGAGAGCAAAGTTTAAAAGTGCACAGCAGAGAACAAAAGAAAACTTACAAGAAAGCAAAGAAAAGATGGACAGCTCTCAGCACAACATGTAGTATTTATCATATAGGTTTTCTTGAAATGAAAATGTATTATTACATATTTTGAATCCTTTCATATTCTTCTATTCCCATGACATGTTTTGGGGGCAGCTAGATGGAGAATTGAATAGAGCACTGGCCCAGAGTCAGGAGGACCTGATTTCAAATCTGACTTCAGACACTTGACATTTATTAGCTATTCGACCTTGGGCAAGTCACTTAACCCTGATTGAAAAAAAAAAAAAAAAAAGAAAAGCATTAACAAAAAAATGTTTTCCTGGGTACTTCCACCAGATATTCCTGGGCTGCAGTCAGAACCAGCCATGGGTTCCACTGGCACCATTGCTGTCTATTCACCTTCCCTTGTCTGAAATGATACATTCCAGAAGAAAAATGAATAGCTTGCTGGACATCTTAAGGCCAATCAAGGATCACAACCCCATAAGGAGCGCCTGCTCAGTGTGTCATAAAAGAAAAATGTGGCTATAATAACAGTTCTGAATTACTAACTCATCTTGTCAAGTACAGAAAATAAAGAGGCAAAAGCCCGTCCTTTAATGAGTTCCCACTATTTATGGCCTCAGCTTGGTGAATAATTAACTAGCATAGTGGAATTTTTTTTTAAGTCTGTTGTGCATTCAACTGAGAATTGAATCCAGAGAAATTCCCCCCTCTCCCTCAGACAGGAAGTGAGGCAGTTCTTCTGGTAATTTCAATGATGTGGGATTTCTGTGATGTTTTGTGGGTTTTCCCTTCAGTGATACAGATAGCAGTCCATCCTCTGAGTCATCACTGTCCTTTAAAAGCTTGCAATTGATCCACTCTGCTAGCTAATTTGATGACCCTAAATATTTTTTCTCCCTTTTATTTAGAGAATATTATTTTCAAAAGGGGGAAAACCTGAAATATTCAGAGTTGGAATTCCCCTGCAATTTGTATTATAGTGGGGTGACAAGGTTCCTTTGTTTCTTCAGAATTTCATTCTTGTTAGAACCTTTGAGCTGTCTTCTTCTTCTTGCAGAATTTTATATTTTTGAGTATTCTCCCAAAATCTACATCAGACTTCTCCTGGCTTTCTGTCCTTGATCACAAACTCGAAGAAGGAGTGGTGACTTCCTCACCAAGTTCTCATAATCCCTCACCCCAATGTATTGTTTCTCTCAGTGAGAATCAGAACAAATCCCATACTTGAAGTGTGCTCTGCCTTTTGAAGGATGAAATCATCAAGACAAGATATTATTAGCTCCCCTGCTTTTGATGCAGAGAGAACTCCAGCAGGTATCTAGGAAATCTGATACCCACCTCATCACAGTTCCAAGACTTGTGCCAAGTTGATGGCCTGTTTCCCCCAATCCTCCTCTCTTTTATTTGTCTTTCCAGTGGAATTGTAGTATAACCTGGTAATAATATCCCTATTTTTCCTCCCATGAATATTCATTCATATGTAATCCACCAGGGATCCCCTCCCTATAAGTCCCAGATTTCTGCATATGAATATACCTACTTCAGATGCCCTGCTACTCTCCCATCATTTCACTTGCCCCTTTCCTACTTAAATAAAGTATACCCATCCAGAATCGCATGTCAGTCATGGGTTTCATCCCACCAAAGCTCAGTGCCTGGTGTGTATGGTAGGAATGTAATAAATGCTTATTGACTCAACTTGGTAAAGATGAGGCCAACTTTGCTTTTTGTGTTAGGCCCTCTCCTTCCTCTTCCTGGCTCCTAAATCTGGGTATAGATGTTTGACCTGAGCTACATAAAGTGAGGTGTGGCTTCCAGGAATAAGGAATTCTTTGGCCTGCCTCCAGGTCAGACCACACATGGAGCGTTGTGTTCAATTTCGGGCAGCATTGTTTAAGAAGGACATTGATGAGGAAGAGAAGGGCTTCTTCACCTTTTTGTATGTCACGGAACCTATCGGTTATCAGGTGAAGCCACGCACCTCTTCTCAGAATAGCGCTTGTAAGGGAATAAAACAAACACTTACGATGACAAAGAAAATATATTATCAACATTCATACTTTTTGAAGTTCATTGTGCCCAGATTACAAACTGCTGCGAGTAGTTACAAAGATGGTGATCCCAAGGTTGTTGAAGGAACTTGAGTTCAGGACATATTAATATTGGTAGAAGGACCTGAACATTGTTAGCATGGAAAAGAAAGACACAATAGCTTTGTCCAAGTGTTTGAAGGACTGTGCTATAGAAAAGTGATTCGACTTGATGGAATTTGGAAAGAAGAAAATTTAAACTGGAAGTAAGGAGGAAGTTTGCCAACCACTCAAACCACCCTGGAGTAGAATGGGCTGCTTTGAAAGGGAGTACATTTCCCATCTTTGGAAGTCATTTAGCAAAAACTCGATGACCATTTTTAGATATGACCAAAAGACAGGATTCCTTTTTCATTTATGGGCTGGACATCCATTGCAGACTCTTGTAACATCTCTGATTCTGGAATTCAGTGAGAGGGCTGGTACTCATGAATTCCTGTGCTCAGGACAACATTACCATTTCCTGCTTCATATAATTCAGAATCTCAGAATTTGAAGGAACTTCAGAGCCCATCAAGTCCAACCCACAAAAAGGGCAGTCTCCCAACCTTTATCTGAAGAACTTCAATGCCTTTAAGGCAGCCAATTCAATTTCTTCCATCCTTTAATGTGGTTGGGAAGCTCTTTCAGAGTTACCTTGGGCACTGAGAGATTAAATAAGTAGTTCTGGCTCACATAATATGTGGAAGAAGCATAACTTGATCTTCCTTGCTTTGAGATTATCTTTCTCCTACATCATACTTCCTCTGGTCAAAATACTTAGAAGTGGCAACAGGGAGAGATTTCTTTTACTTTTCCATAGGGTTATCTATAGCTCTGGCATATTCAGCCTTACTGAAATGGGTACATTCCTTCAGCTTTGCTTTTTAGAAGTCTAGTGCATTGTAAACATAAAAGGGAACTATGTTTAACAGCAGTTCGATAATTGCACTGACCCCTTTGTGGAAAGGAGTTTATAGACACTTAATTAGTGTTTCTTCGCTTTGCATTGTCCATGAAATTGTTTTATCAGAGCAAATACCAAAGACTCTGTAGGATAATGGTTATAACATTAAATGAGAAAAGGTGAGTCCAAAGGCCTTGATAAGCAATTAAAAATTAGCCTTGGGTCAAAGTGCCCTTGACCTCTGATGAGCTTCCAACGTTGATCGTAGAAAATGATTATTAAAAGCAATTTGTTAGAGTATAAATTAAGTCTTTGAAATGTTTTAACAGCCTAAGGACTGTTTTTTTTTTTTTTTCTTTCCATTCCTAACACAAAAGGGTTAGACAATGGTGTTGAGTGTGTGTAGTTGGTTAAGAATTCAGATATCAGGAGCCTGGGATTCTAGGTCCGATTTTGACTCTAAAATTGCATACTTCCTGAGGCTTTATTTTTCTCACGTGCCAGTGTAACAACAATGCTGCTAGCAGCTGCTGTGGGGGTGTAAGACCAACAACACTAGCACACAGGAGGGCTGCCACCTCAGGCTCTTTCATCTGCTTTTCTAAGGAAAGCAACTTTAAGAGGTTAACAATCTCACTTTAATTAAACATACGTATATCATTCACTTAATTCAGGGGTAAAAGCCAGCACCCTGAACTTCAGAGCAAATACAAATAGAAATAACAGAGACAATATAAACAGATTTCTGTCTGACCAAATCACAATACATAGTTACCAGAGAACCACCAACACCTGGGTTTTTCGAAGTGGGGGTGCTGCTTCAAAGGCTTACCCAGAGTCTCCTCACCAACACTCTTTCAATGAATGTTCCCCCAAAGGCAAAATGCCAACCTCAGAGCTTTTATACCTTGTTCAGGGCCCTGAGGGCTCAAAGCCTTCTTAGCAAAAAGTTGTAGGGCCAGGGACCTCACATCTAATTAGTGAAGGGGTGTGGGCATGCCTTTAATCAAGCCTCCCTTTGTTGTCACCACCTGAGGTCTATTGAGGGCGTGGGAAAGATCTCTCACAGATTAACCTTACAGGCAGTTGGGGGGAGGGGGGTAATAAAATCTGGTTTAATTGCATCACAATATATCCATGTTAAATGATATCCTGGCATCACAGAACGTGGAAGGGACCTCAAAGGCAGTATGGTTTAATGCATATACCTGAATAACAATGCTCTTTAGAGCAGACCTAACAGGTGGTTTCATGACTCTATTAACCAGGTCTGCGTATTTTTAGTGGTTGTCTCTCATGTCTGGAATGCTCTTCCTCATTAACTCTTCCTCTTAGAATCTCTTTCTTCCATACGCAGACCAAAACTACCCTCTCTAGAAGGCCTTTCTCAGTTTCCTTAACTGACTAAACCAGGGGTGTGGTACCTGCAGGCTGGAGCCCGAATGTTGTCCTCTAGATCCTCAAGTGCAGCCCTTTGACTGAATCCAAACTTCACAGAACAAACCCCTTTAATAAAAGGATTTGTTCTGTAAAACTTGTTCTCAGTCAAAAGGTCATGCCCAAGGATCTATAAGGCCATGTGTGACCTTGAGGCCACAGGCTCCCCACCCCTGGAAACCTTCACCTCAAAGATTACCTTCTATCTTCTTTATACATATCTGGAATACACCTTTTTAAATATACATGCTGTCTCCTTGATTAGAATGCAATCCTCTTGTGGGCAGGGATCATTTTCTCATTATCTTTGAATTCCCAATACTTAGCAGAGTCTCTGACATCTAGGAAGTGTTTAATAAATGCTATTAATTGGCTGACTGAATGCTCCTGTGTCTTATATATGCCTATATATGCGTGTGTTCTCTCTTCCATTAGAAAGGATGGTTCTTGAGGGCAGGGGTAGCTTTCTCTATTTCTTTGGTGTCTTCGATTCTCAGCACAATGCCTAAAATGTAGTAAGTGCTTATTAAGTGCCTGTTGATTTATTTATTGATCAATGAACACTTACCTGTTTTTTGTTGGGGTCTGGCAATAAAAGAATTTCCTATTTCAACAAAGCAGATGAGGAGGAGATATTTCCCCATTTGTTGTTGGTGATGTTTTTAATTGCCCATCTCCTAGCTTAGCACTTTTTAAATAGATGTTCAAAGTCCTTTAGTGACTTAGAATTTTAAAGCCATGTGACTGGAAGCATCTTAGGAAGTTTCTGTCAGAAGCTTCTGGATGCTTTATTTTCCTGGGTGACAGACTGTGTTTAGAAGCTGAATTGCCTTATGCTGCTATCTCACACATTAAAATTGTATAGGGAATCAGGCCACATCCTCTTGGGTGCCAAACTGATGTGAGAATAATGGAATTGAGTACAAGGGACTGACAGTGGCAAATGGGTTCTACAATCCAAAGAGAGTGAATGGGTAGAGGCTGAAGGAGTCATTTGTTGCTTCCTCTCTAAGCTGGTTTGGACTCAACTACAAATTTTGTTTTACAGGATATGAATGATTATCCTCCCGTGTTTTCCAAGCGTCTCTACAAAGGGATGGTTGCTCCAGATGCAGTCAAGGGCACACTGATCACTACTGTTTTTGCTGAAGATGCTGATCCTCCAGTAAGTTGAGTTACGGTTTTGAGCTCTCCCACCCTATATATTTTGTATGATAATGATCTTTGCCATGCATTGTCCCAGAGGGTCAGATGCTTATTCTATGAACAATTCACACTGCCTATTGTCTATTTAATGAAAAGTTTCAGAATTCACTCCTGAAGCCATGACACAGAATAAATGGCTATGAGAGGGAGGAAGAATCCACCTGAATTTGCATTACCTTCAGATTCCAGTTTGCGGATTTCTAAAGTGTTCCAGTGTTTGATTGCTAGGATCACACTTTCAAAGAGGGAGGGGACCCAAGAAGCCTTCAAGGTCTAAGCGTTTTCTTTACATCATCCCTGACCAGAGCTCATCCAGTCTTTGCTTAAAGAGCTCCAAAAGGTGACAAACCCCCTCCTTCTGAGATGCTTTTGGGTGGCACTCACTGCTATGCACTTGTTTTTGTTTTCTTACCTCAAACTTAAATCGGCCTTTTTGAACCTCATACCCATTGCTCCTGGGCCCAAAAGGAAGCCTAAGATATTTTTCTTTTTTAAAAGATGTATTTCATAGAGTAGTCTTCCTACTACTTGAAAATACCTATCACATCCCTACTGAGCCTTCCCTTCTCCAACCTAAACATGATCATCTCTTTTGGACCATCTTTATATCACAAACGCATCAACCTAGTTACCCTCCTCTGGGTGCACCCAGATCATTAACGTCCTTCAAAAATTGTCACATTCATAACTAATTACCCTTCTACAGATGTTGTCTTCCTTGGGCGTGGTACATTGAAACTATCTTTCTAGTCCCAGACGCTGTCTTCATTTATTGCACCCCAAGAACACATTGATTTTCTTGGGCATCATAAAATAGCATTAACTCATATTGAGCTAGTGATCCACTTCTAGATCTTTTTCAGAAAAAAACTACTCTCCAGCCACTCCTCCACTATCAAGTACTTGTGGCCCAAAATGATAGGCTTGGTTTATTCCTGCTGTGCATCTACCATTTTAAATATGCACAGTCAATCTTATCACTAAAAAAGGAACACAATTTTCATTTGTGATGACATTAAGAATTGTCGGTTGTGTGTGAGAGGGATTCTTGGTCCCCAGATGACTGTTCTACTCAACTGGTGTTTCTAATAAATAGATGTATATGGGACTTATCAAAATAATTCAAGCAAGCCCTGAATTATTTTGAGAAGTCAGACACATAGTTCTCACCCACAATGCTATTATAATGACAATGTAGTTTAGAAACCTCCTTACGAGATAAAGGGATAGGGGACTTCTAGACAAAAAAACGTCCTGGCTGATACAAGTCTATAACTTCTTTGCAATTTATAGACTTAGAGGATTGCCTATAGCATTGAGAAGGTAAGTGTTTTGCCTAAGGCCACACAACGTGTGACAAAGTGGCTTTCTACCCACCTTCATTGGATTGTAAGCTCCTTGATGCGGGGACTGTTTTTGTCTTCTTTCTTCCAGCAATGCTGGCTAGTAGGTGTTTAATAATTGTTTGTTAACTGCCTCTCTAATTAAAAATAGTAGTAGGCCATGGTACCATGCTATGACTAGACTTACTTTCTATAAAAATTTCAAAGTATGCTGTAGATAGTCTGTCAGCCTCATAGCATCCAAGTGATATAGGGAGAGGTAGAAAGCTTATTTAAGTATAAAGAGGGCATTAGTGACTGCTCTGGGAATAGAATGAGATTTTCCGTACGCCTATCTCTTCAAGTCTCTCCTTACTATATAAAAAT
This sequence comes from Trichosurus vulpecula, assembly GCF_011100635.1. Classification (NCBI taxonomy): domain Eukaryota; kingdom Metazoa; phylum Chordata; class Mammalia; order Diprotodontia; family Phalangeridae; genus Trichosurus; species Trichosurus vulpecula. Next base: position 16,340,611 of record NC_050580.1, on the reverse strand, counting down.
AAAGAAAATGAGACGAAATTGGGAGGGGGGGATGAGGAAAGGAACAAAAGCCAGGAAAGTTGAAAAACCGACTTTAAAAATCCAATTTCCTATTCCTTACTTGGCCTGCATATAATTTACTTAAAGAAATAGTTGAGAAATTAAATAAGTAGCGTTTGAATTCCATAACTTCTGTTGTGATAACCCAATAGAAAACAAGAAAATAATGCCACTGGGAAAGAATTCGTAAGTTTGGAGTATCATTTGACAGTGCAGTTAAAAATTCTCTGAAATGAGTTTATAGCAGCAAAGACACATGGTGAAGTAGGGCTGTATTCAGAGGGCTGAATCTTGAAGCTCATGAAGCTAAGTTCAAATCCCATTTGGGCCACTCAGTACCTGGAGTCAGAAGACACCTCAGATGTTTAGCAGCTATATGGCCTTGGGCAAGTCACTTAACCTCCATGGGCCTCAGTTTTATCATATAGAAAAAGAAGGGCTTAGAGTAGATGACCTCTGAGATCCCTTTCAGTTCTAAAACTCTGGTTTTATTAATCAGCTATCTAGTTGAGAAGCATTTATTAAATGCTCATTATGTTCTGAGTCATAAGTACAAAGAAAAGTAAGCTCAAGTCCTCAGGGAGCTTATATTCTTATTGGGGAGACATCTGCATAAAAGAGGATTTAGCCAGTATACTCAGAGCAGATGGATGATAACTTTAATGAGGAAGGTGCTAGAAACTGCAAACATTAGGAATAGCTTCCTGTGCAAGACACAATTTGAGCTGAATCCTGAATCCTGAAATTCTAAGAGGAAGGAGATTTGATGCATAGAGGACCAGCCTGTACAAAGTGATGGAGACCAAAAATGGAGTGCCATACATGACTGTAGAATTCATGGAGGGAAGTAGAGTCAGAAGACCAGAAAAGTAAGGAGGAATCATGTTAAAAGGAGTTAGTTCTAAATGACAAACAGAGCACTGCATATTTTTTAATCCTAGAGGTAACAGGGAGCCCCTGACATTTATTGAGTGTTATATTGGGGGAAGAAAGGGTGGTTGATATGGGAAAGTTATCCAGGAATGTGCAGCACATTTGTGTGAGTGACCAAGCTTGAATCTAAATCATCCTGACTCCCTAGACTGACTTTCTACATACTGCACCGGGAAAATCATTTTGGCAGTTCTGTTTAGAGTGTGGAGTCAAGTGTGGAGAGGCTTGAGGCAGGGAGAAACCTATTGCAATAATCCAGGAAAGAAGTGCTGAGAGAGTGAATTAGAGTGATGATCAAGATCTCCCAGCTCTAGATATTAAAGAGACAAAGATTATGGTAGAAATAAGGACCAAGATGATTTTCAACTACATAAAGTGCACAAGGACTATGATTTCCTGGTCAGGGAGAAGTTCCAGTATGCAAGTTTCCTCACTCATAGACACGTACCTGTCATTGAGTTGGCAAATCCCAAGGAGTTGTCTGAGGCACACAGAGGTGAAGGACTTTGGCCATATCACACAGCCGGTGTCGGAGTTGATATTTGATCTTCCTGAGCCTAAGAAAAGTCAAATCATCCCCTCTAATATCTACCACATAGTGCTGCTTACTTAGGTAAACAGAGATAATGCCTAAACTGGTGATATTCATTTGAATCCATTAGTAAATTTGGTGAGTGAATCTAAAATGGTACAGAATGAACTCAGTGGCCTTATTCACTAAAGATGAACTGAGGCCTTCCAGTCCAACCCAAGAATGTTCTCTATTAAATGCCTCGCAAATAATCCTCTTGCTTTTGCTTGAGGACTGACACCAAGGAGGAATCGGTTGCTTCACAATGCTTCACAATTACATAGTAAATGTTTAGTAATTGCTTGCTGAAGACTTGACTCTCAAGGTAATTTGTTTAGCTTTCAAATATGTCTCATTATTAGGAGGCAAGGTAGTGAGATCACAGGAGTCCTGTATTTGGGATCAAGGTCCCTATGTCCATCAGTCTGTCAATAGTAAGCATTTATTAAGCACATACCATGCCTCAGACATTGTATTAAGTGTTGGGGAAGGACCATCCCTCCCCTCAAGTAGCTCACAATCAAATGGGAGAGACAACAAGCAAACACATACATAGAAACAAGATATATACCGGATAAAAAGGAAATAATTTACCAGAAAAAGGGATGAGAATTAAGAGGGGTCAGGAAAGGCTTTCTGGAAAAAAATGGAATTTTAGTTGAGACTTAAAAGGAGCTGGAGGAAGAAGATCCATGTAGGTATGGAGGGCAGTCAGAGAAAAGGATGAGGCCAGTCACTTCATGTCTCTGTCCTTCAGTTTCTTTAGATGTAACAATTAAGAAATTGCTAAGGTCTCTTCCAGCTCCAATTGTATGATTCCACGTTACCAATCTCAAATCACACCCTCTGCAACTTTCATCCAGTGTTTGATTTATACCAGTGTTTGATTTATATTCTATGAGACCAAATGGAACATGCCCAATCCTCCTTTGATTAGACAACCTTAAAACATATATATATTGGCTGCTGGTCCTTGACACAAATATGATTTTTTTGCACACAATATGGCCTTGGCATATTTATGTCAGGATTTTCGTATCAGAGGAGCAACATAGAAGAGTTACGGACCTGAAATTTTGAAAAAAAAGTCTTGGGTTCAAATTCTGCTGCTAACACTATCTAGTAGTATGACCCAGGGTAAATAGGTCCATTATTGTAAGACTCTGTCCCATTATCTGTAAAGTGAGCATAATAACATTTGGAGAACCTCTTACATCATAGCGTTGTAAGGTGACTCAATTGAGAAGTACTTTAGTCTCTTAAAAATATTGGTTATTATGATGATTATACCAACAAAAACATAAGGGTCATTTTCAAAAATTATCACCATTTAAATTAAAGAAATAAACTAATTTATAACCCAGGTCCTTTAACTTCAGATTCCAATGCACAATGTTGCTGGTAGGTCAGGAACTACCACTGGATAAGTGTTTACTAAATAAATACATGTTAGTTAGAAAAGAGGAGATGGCACCAGCAGATGGCATAATCAGGAAAGACTTCACCTCAAATCAAATCAATGAGCAACATGCACACACACACATACACACATACACACACACACACAATCATTCACTCACACACACACACATGCATACAAACCAGATATCTCAAATTTATTTTGTCCCAAAACACAACTCACTTTCTTTCCCCTAAAAGGAACCCTTTTCCCAACTTCTCTATCTTGGTGATGAGTGCTGCAGTCCTCCTAGGCATGGTTTCACACACTCAGACCTTTCTTTCTGTACTCACTCTCCTTCATTCCACATGTCCAAATGTAATTAATTCCACCTCCAGATACCTCACATCCATCTGCTTCTGTTGCCTTCCTGTTCAGGTCTTCATCATTTCTCATTGAGATGATGCCAATATCAGTTGGATTGGATTCCCTGCCTTGAGCCTCTAAATCCTCCATTGCCACTGTGAAATTGATGTCCCCAAAGTGTGTGTTTGACCACACCACATCATCCCCCCCAGTCCAAGAAATACCAATGGTTTCCTCTTGACCTCAGAATGAAATACAGACTCGACTCTTTGGCGCTGAAAGTCATTCGCATCATGGCCCCAGCCTACTTTTATAGCCTTGCTGTCCATTACTCCCTTTTACTCAGTCCAGAAAAACTAGCTTTCTTGCACTTTCTTCCACATGACACTATCCCTTGCCTCACGACCATCACATGGGCTGTCCCTCACGCCTGAAATGCTTTCCATCTTCCCTTCTATCACTCTCTAATCCACCTACTTTCTGGGTCTTCGCTACAAAAAGTGTCTTCCAATGATTGTTCATATACATGCATACACACACACACACATATACATAACGTATGGATACACACATAAACACACACATTTATGCATGTATTGTCTCCCTTAATAGACAAAAGGCTCTTTGGGAACTGGAACTTTGTAGTTGTACCTAAAACAATGTCTGGCATATAATGAGGAGTTAATAAATGATCTTTCCAATTGTTTGATAGAGCTGGAAGAGAGTTCATTGTTGGGAAGGTGACTTGTCTAAGGTCAAACAGCTAATGTATCCACTCCAACAAGTATGCATAAAATCTAGGAAATGAAAATGGTAAATTTGTCAATCAAACAGCTAGCAAATCACAGAATGTCATAGTTGGAAGGGATGTCAGGGGCCATCTACTCTAACCCACAGCTGATCAAAAATGTCTTCCACACGACATCTGACAAATAGCCATCCAGCTTTTGTTTAAAGACCTCTGAGGGGTTGAGAGGTAGGGAGAGCTGTTCTACTTTGTCTTTCATCTCTAAATATCTATGATCTTATGATGCCTGAGCCCTCACCTGTAAAATGAAGAGTTTATATCCAATGATCTCTAAGGACTCTTTTCTATTCTAACTCCTAGGAAATCCTATAATCTTGACGTTACTTCAAACCCTAGAGCAGAGGTGGGATATCTGTGGCCTCAAGGGCCCTCTAGGTCCCCAAGTGTGGCCCTTTACTGAATCCAAACTTCATAGAGCAAATCCCCTTAATAAAATGATTTGTTCTGTAAAACTGAGACTCAGTCAAAAGACCACACCCAAGGATCTAGAAGGCCACATGTGGCTGCAAGTTCCCCACCCCTGCCCTACAGCCTTTAGTCTTATAATTTTGTAACTAAGGCATACTCATTTTCAATCATAACATAGAAGCAATGGGACCCTCTGAAGAACCTATCAGAGAAAGCTGCTAATGGAAAGCCTACCAGCTAGAGGGAACATTGTTTCTGAACCTCAAAGGGTTCCAAAATTCGAAATGTAGAAAGCTAGAGTGATTTCTAAAATCAAAGAGGCTGATTTCTGGAGAATGCCCTATCATCCTCAGTAAAGCTATTTAGGATCTTATTTTCCTTCTTTCCTCTGTCACAGAGTTGACATTATAGAGTTCACAAGAGACATGCGGAGTGGATGACTGATCATCCTAGATACTAAAAAAAAATGTTAACCTTTCCTTCCTGTCCACCAGAGACACCTCTCTCCAAACTTTGACAAAAGAAAACTACCTTTGGAACAATGCTCATCTGCAGGTTTTCTCTTTCTTTTGGGGGTAACACAACAATGTGTTAGGAATCTACGGTGGTTTGGGTAAATGATGAGTGTCTCTTTTCCCCTCTAAGCTGATGAGATCATTGGGCCTCAGGGTTTATGACCATAGATCTAGAGATAGAAGAGTCTTTAGTGCTCAAAATGTTTTAGCCTCTTCCTTTCCAGGAACAGAAACTAAGGCCCAGAGAGATTACAGGAATTTTCCAAAGTCACACAGAGAGGAAGAGGGAGATACGGAATAAGAACTCAAGGCTTTTAACTTCATGTTCTGTTCTTTATTACTGGTTTAGTTTCATTTAATAGGTTAAAAAAAAGCAAGAAGGGGTAGGAGGCATGACAATGAAACTGTTAAGATTAGTCAAATCAGAAAGTGTCATGAGTCATACCCTAGAGAAAAATTGTCCTGATTTTCACAGTCCTCTTTCATTTTTCTTCAGAGATGTAGTGGAAACAGTATTAGATCTGGCCTCAGAGGCCAGAGACTTGAAACCTACCTCTGTCATTTATTAGTTGTGTGACTTTGGAAACATGGCTTCATTTCTCTAGGCCTCAATTTAACCCAACTATAAAATAAGGGCTTGTGGTTGACAAGTTAATCTCTGAGGTCCCCATCCAGCTTTAAATCTCTGATCCTTTGGGGAAAATATATGTATGTGTATGTGTGTGTGTGCACATTAACATATATAATCAATTACATATATCTATATGTACACATAGATGTAAGTGTATATACAGATAATATATACATGCAGATATGCCCAAGTCCAGCAGCTCTAAGTAGAATGTAAGTACCTTGAGGACATGGAATATCTTAATTTTTGTTTTTTTGTCAGTGCAATGACTGTCATGTAGTATCAGTCAATCAATTAGCATGTATTGAGAACTTACCATGTTCCAGGCACTGTGCCAAACATTGGAGATGCATAGGGGGGAAAAAAACAAATAAGCAAAAACAAACCGTGATTGCTTGTCAACTGAGTTGAGTATCAGTCAATAAACCAACAAATGTTTATAAGTGCCTAATATGACTTGAACTGTTTCACTGTGTGCCAGGTACATAAGGAGTAATCATTAAAAGAGCAAAATATTCCATGTCCTCAAGGGATTTATAATTTATAGGGCGTCTTGACAAAAACAATATGGGATTAGACAGCAGTGGCTCATCTCTTCTATTTTATATATTTCTAGGCAAATAAATATGGGGAGTGATTGCACAGATTTCAAGGTAGTGTAAGAAGCTCACTTGACCTCAGGTCCTTTGTTAAATAGAATTTCTTCACTAGTGAAGAAATGAACCGTTGAGGAACTTCTGATATTGAAATGATGGATTCTTAGCCAATATATTCTAGATTAAAGCCCTATGATTTAGTGAAGAAAGCGCTGACTATGGAGTGTGGAGGCCATAGGCCCAAATTTTCAGTCAACGACCTTCAAAACCTTGGGCAATTTATTTCACTTCTCTGGGACTCAGTTTCTCCAACTTTTGAACAATATGGCTGATCTACATGAGACCATATGGAATACTGAAAAGATGGTGAATATGGAATCAGTTAAGTTGAGTTCAGATGCTGTATCTGAAGCCAACTTTGTGACCTTTGGTGCATCATTTAAGTTACTGTACCTCAGTTTCCTCATCTGTAAAATGAAGCAGGTGGACTAGACCACCCAGAACACTGTTGAACTTTGGGAATATTCTTCCCTAGACTCCAAAAGAAATCTAGTGGTAAAAATCATTTGGTCACCCTACCCTATAAGAAAAATGAACCTCAAAATTATGTGTATTTGAGTATTTTTCAAATTCCATATAGATTCTGCTATATTAACAACTAAGTGCATTATAAAAGTGATATTTTTAAAACAAATAAGGAGGAAGTAAAATGAAGTAATGTTTGAATCTGGAGTTAATAGAGAACTCCTAGAGTATATGGAACAGTGAAGTTCCATGCTCAGATGCACTCACACTTTAGAGAAATCACTGGCCACTGAGTGGAGGGTGGAAAGAAGAAGAAAAAAAAAAATCATGTAATCCTGGAATTTGAGCTTTAGAAGGAAGCTCAAAAGTTAGCTAAGTCCAAGACATACACAAAATGAATTACCAGTGTGAACATAACCAACAAGTGGTCATCCAAATTTTGCTTGAAAGTTCCCCCTTCCTTGGAAAGAAAGAAGCCACCGTCATCAAGAAGAAGCATTATTAAACACTATCTAGGTTCCAGGCAATGCACCAATCCAAGTACTGGACACAAAGAAAGGGAGAAGGTGAACTCCCGTTCTAACGAGGGAGACCACATGAATATAACTATGAATATACCAAATATATGCAGTTGAACACAGTTTAAATAAAAGGTAACCCCACAGAGAAGGCACTTATAGTCTGTTAGGGAAGAGTACCCTGCAGAAGGTGGAGTTTGAGCTTCATCTTGAAGGAAACTAGGGAATCTAGGAGGCAGAAGTCAGGAGAGAAACCATTCCATGGGGAAGGGAATAAGTATTTATTTAATGTCTACTACATGCCAGACACTGTGCTAAGCACTTTATACATCTCATTTACTTCTCACAACAACCCTGCGAGGTAGGTGCAATTGTTGTTGTCATTTTAGAGTTAGGGAAACTGAGGCAAAGAAAGATTAAGTGACTTGCTGGGGTCACAAAACTAGAGAGTTTCTGAGGCAGGATTTGAATTGCAGTCTTCCCGATGCTAGACCCAGCACTCTATCCACTAAAATATCTAACTGCCACTAATTTCAGGCATGGGGTACAGGCAGTTAAAGGCACATAGTCAGGAGATGCAGTACCATGTGCAAATGAATCCTAGAGTATATGGAGATGGGTCAAGTGTGAGAAGAATAGAAACATTGTGAGGGGCCAGATGCTGAAGGACTTTACAAGCTGAACAAAGGATTTTATGTTCAATCCCAAAAGCCACTGGGGAAAGTGGGGCAAGTAAGATAAAATGGTTGACATGGTCACATCTGTTAGTCCAAGGGAGAGGTGATGTGGCCATGGACTAAGACAGCTGCTAGGAGAAAAGAAAGATGATAAATGAGAGGATGATAGTATTTGGCTACTGATAGAATTTGTGGGGTGAGAGAAAAAGAGAAATCTAGGAAGACTCTAATGTTGAGAACCTGAGTGACTGGAATAATGATGGAACCCTGCACAGGAATAGGGGCATTTGGGAAAGGGGAAGGTTTAGGGGAAAAGATAATGTATCGAATGCTGGGATATGGTGAAACCCATGTATGTCTGCTCATTCTGTGAGACAGCCCCGTTTAAAATGCAAACGTAAGGTGAAGGGCTCCTACTCTCCATCACCGATCAAAGCCTGCTCTCCCAAAGGCACCTGCTACAATAATGAAGGGATGGTGGGAACAAAGGTGAATATATTGGGAGAGGTAGCTAGAATTTTTCCATCAGCCCTTGGGCACTTGCTGCTGTCGGTACCCAGATAGCAGCAGTTAGGCTATGACTATTCTGATGGGCCAACATCTGGCTGAATAAAGGGAGGTTGGGAGATTGCACAGCGAAGGGAAGAAGTGGAGTTGAGGAGGGACACGGAATGAGGGTAGATATAGTTATGGTGGAGATGAGCCCCAGTACCAGCTACCAGGGAGAGAATGGGGATGTGACCCAACTTCTCACCTTTTGATTGGCTCTACCCACACCTCTTCTTGTCAAGCACTAGCCCTTCCTTTGGAGACCAGTGTCTTACAGGACACTCAACCTCCAGTCTTCAGAAACCCACCTGAATGCTAGGGAAAAGAAAAAGAGTTGTCAGCTTGGGGGTCACATACTATTCAGTCCTGCATCCATATAACAAGATTATTCTTCTCAAGGACAAAGCATAATGCAGCCAGACACAAAATAAAAATAAATAAATAAAAATCCTGCTCCTTAACCCCTTTTCCATGAATGCATTTCAGGGCAGCCATGAAAACAGGAAAAAGCTTGTAACAGAAGGCTCACCCTACTTTATGAAACATTGAACATCTATAGGAAGTAGATCTCTGTTCATATAACAAGAGTTTTATTTCTGTGGTTTTTTTTTTTGTTTGTTTGCTTGTTTGGTTAGCTGAAGGGTTGGTGTTTATTACTTGGTATCACTACTTAAATAAGAAAAAAAGTCCTATGGTAAAAGTGCCACCTGGTGAACCAGTGACTATGAAACCAACATGCTTTTCTGTCTGACAGATCACTATGAACAAAGGACTAACTAATTTACCAATACCTCCTCTCCGAAAAATGTCAATTGTTCAGGGTCAGAAATATGGTCAGACATGATCAGAATTTGTTTATGAAATGATTTCTTTCCTGTTCTCCACCAGAGGCTAGAAATACATATTCTTGGGCCTTTCCCTATGGAACCTCCCCAATGAAATAATACACTCATATCTTGCTCTATAGCTTGTGAACTGCCTTATACTAGTTTGCCTGAGAGTTCTCTTATGCTATGCGGTACCTCCATCTGCTGGACCCATGTGATATCGCTTCTAAAGCTTTTGGAAACTGGCCAGTATGTGTTCCCAACTGCTGACAAAGACAAAAAAATGAGTTGGTGTTCTTGTGAATGGAAATGATTGGTTAAAGATAGAGGGCAGGGGGGAGTGGCTTTCGTAAAATAGATGCCTGCCCCCAAATGGATAGGTAATTGCTTACACTGGATGTCCTCTAGAATCACTTCCAACTCACATTTTGGGGCCAAATATTCATTCTAAATTGCATTAAAGTAAATTAAAATGTTCATTAACTTAATGTTTGAAGTTATTTAAGCATACTGATGTTCTTATTAGGCTAGACTCCAAAGGATACAATCAGAGTTTTTGAGACTGGTGCAGAGAGTAGTCAATTAATAAAAAACAACAACAACAAAAAAAAAAAACTAAACTAAACAGAAAACAGAAAGAGACTCAATGGAAAGAATAAGCACTTTGAGATTAAATCTATAACAAGTTATCATTCAGATAACTCCCCCAATTGGAGCTAGGGGTAAGGGGGGTGAAGGGGGAAGAGTTCCTTCCTATTATTCTTTTTGATGGACTAGCCTATGTTACAATGTCAGCATTGCAAATGTTGCTAGCCATTGTTTAGATAACTTAGTGTAATGGAATGATTAGAGCACTGGTTTGGGTATGAATCCTGACTTTACCACATAATATCTATGGGACATTGTCTAGGTCACTTCCTGCATTGGGATTCAATTTATAAGAGTATACTTTTGGGATAGAAGAGACCATAAAAGTCATGTACAATACCTACCTGATTTTACAAATGGGAAACTGAGACTCAGAATTATTGAATGACTTGGCCAGGATGATATTCACAGAGGTAGTACGTGTCAAAGGTCAAGCTTAAACCCCAATCTTTCCAGCTTTTAGGATGCTCTCTGGCCAATCCATCATATCTATCTTTTTTCTGGAAAAAAAGTTGAGGTTAAGAAAATATAAAATTATGTATACTTGCATAGTTTTATATAAGTAACTTTTAACATTTATAACCTATAAACTCTAAATATCCCACTGTACATTAGCTGATATTCTCCCCATCTTCTAACCCATTGTTCATTCTTTTCCTTTTCAGAAATTGCATTTATAAAAGTACTGGTAATTGGAAACACACCAGGTTTTCTTTCCCACTGATGATGAGCATTTAAAAGCTCTGTTGGCCCATCATTGTTCTGATCAGCTACCTGTGAAATGATTTATAAAGTGCTCGGGCAGGTGGCTTAACCACCCATCTCAGTCACTCAAGGACACTTTTGTTCCTCTCTAGAGGGGGGGAAACAGGAATGTGATGGTGCTGCTGGTGGTGTTTTTCTCCCTTCCTGCAGGCACCTCATGTTTTATTAAAATGACAGGATAATACAGGTATTCGTGGACATTTTCTCAAAATGGTTAAACCTCCAAATAGTCATTTGCTAACAATCTGTTAGCAGGGGGTGTAATTGAACAGTGAGAACCCCAATCAACTTCACACAATTGAGTTGCTTCCATTAGGAGGAGGGGAGGTAACTAGCCAGTCCTGGACTAAACCATCTGGGGTGGTGGAGATTGTTTCGTATACCCTTAGAGGACTTGTTTTTTCGAGTTTTTCATGTAATATCTTGACAGATTTATCTATCACTGTTCCCCAACATCCCCACTTTTGGGGGATAGATTTAGGGCATCCTGAGCCATGGAAATGGAAATTCTGCTTTTAAAGCACTAGCTTTCTGCTTACTGGGTGTGCTGAGTGAGAGGCTGGCAAGGAGAAAATAGATCCTGGTGAGTTCTCTCTTCCCATTTCTCTGTTAGCAGTGCTCGGCAGCATTCAGCAATTGCTGCTGTGCCTACCCGACTGTGAGAATGAAGATGAGGGAGATCTGGCCTCAATCCTATTGGTCTCTAGTGCTTAATTAGTGAGAAATCTCCCCATGAAATAGGCAGGGGTTATAATTAGATTAGATAGAATAAGTGGGCTTTAGAAGGAAAGGGTTTCTAAAGAAACCATGGGCCCAATAAGGTACTAAACAGGATTATCTGAGGATTTTTCAAAATGAAGTCATCTGCATTGTTTATTATTTATAGATTCCGCTTGAGAACAATTATGTTGGTAGAGTTAATGTTGCCTATTGTTAATGTCTTATTGCCTCTGGGATAAAATACAAGCTCCTCTGCTTGGCATTTATTGCCAAATATCCTTTTTTGCAGTATGGATTCAGACTATCTTTACAGACTTGCTTCACATTATACCCATTTATGTGGTCTGTATTCCAGCCAAACAGGCCTAATTGCTATTCCCTTACTTCCTCTTGTAATCTCCACCCTCTGGGTCTTTGTATATGCTGTCTCCCATTACAAGAATCCCTGCCAACACAGACACCCTACTCTGCCTCTTAGAACCTTTAGTTTTCTTTGAGGGACAATTCAGTTGCCCATTTTGTGGGAAGCCTTTCCTGATCCCTCCATTATTCAATACTCTCTCCTTCCTCAAATGGTCTTATATTTATTGATATAAATATGTCATCCACATAAGCCCAAAGGTGTCCAGATATCAGCTCTCACTGTTACTGATGAGTTGGTCTCCAAAGCTTGAATAGTTCTATCTCCACTTCATGGTTGGAAGAATTCGGTAGCACAAAATGCAGCAGCCTTGGTGCTCTTCCTCAGCAGTGTTCTCCATAGAAACGTTAAAATGATGCCAGATGCTTTTGGACAGAAGTGACCATAGGACTGAGGTTTTAAGCATCTGTTCAGTACATGCACTATGCAACATCCAACAGCAAGACTGTGCTCCCCTATGGATTTCATAGGATCAAAGATTTAGAACTGGAATGAATCCATCTGGTCCAAGACCCTCATAGGCAAAAACCAAAATCTAGAATTTGAACCCAAGTTCTCAGACTCCAAAGCCAGTGCTCTTTCCACTTCAACAGCATTGTGTAAAAATCTTGCGAAAAGTTCACATGAAAGCCATCTTGTTGAGGATATGGTCCTCCAAATGCTATTGATGGTGCAATCCTTTGAAGATATCACTGTCCTAATCGCACTAATAAGCCTTGAAATACTTAATAAAGACTCATTGAAACTCAGTACATCAATTTATTCAATGAGCATTCATTAAACACTAACTGTATGTATACCACTGTGCAGTGGTAGGGTGTGGGGTGCAGTTGATGCAAAGCTTAAATACTAAATAGTACCTATTCTTGTGAAGCCTAGAAAAGAAATAAGCCTCACATATCAGATGAGCAATATTATGTTTCAATTTCATCAGAGACAAAGAAAAGTAAGAAGAATCAGGAAATAAGATACAAAAAGGTCTTAATAGTTAGCATTTATTAACTTAATAAGTGTTTAATAAATGATTATAGAATTTATATAGCTTTCATTTATATTATCCAATCTCATAATAACCCCCAGGAGATAGGTGCTATTATTGAAGAAATAAGGAAGAAGAAATAAGGAAACTGAGGCACAAAAGGTCAGGTAACTTGCCCAGGGCCACACAACTAGTAAATGCCTATCTGAGGCAAGATTCAAACTCAGATCTGCTTTACTCTAAGTCTGACATTCTATAAACTGTACCCCCTCATTGCCTCTAGACTGTAATCTCCTTGAGGGCAGGGACTCTTTCTTTTTTGTATTTAAATCTCTGGCACATACCACAGTGGCTCTTAGTAGGCTCTTAGTAAATGTTTATTGACTTGACTGGATTTTGAAATCATAAAGGGAAAGAATAAAAGGAAATGGAATAATATGTAATTATGATTGCCAAGATTGGCTCCTAGGAAAAATTGAAAAAATGTACCTTCTTCCCTTCATTTCAGAGGTGGAGGAATAAATGTGTATATGTCATGTCAGAATCAGATTATGTGTTGGTTTAATAATCTATTTTCATTTTATTTTATGATCTTTGTTACTTCAATGAGGAGATGAGGGATCAGATGCTCCTTTTATCACTTCCCGACACACACACATATTCCTTGCTCCCTCCAGTAAATTATGAAAAAGACGCAGGTGGGAAGTGGGGCAAGAGAGATGTATTTAGGAACCAATGTGATCTAAAACAACAACAAAAAGTTCATTTTTTTGCTTTAAATAAAACAGAACCAAACATATTAAAGACACGAAAAGCAAAATGCCATACGAAGTCTAAAAGATAAGGTTGTTACCAACTGCATATTGAGGAAAAGTGTCATGGAAGATGGGACTTTTGAGTTGGGTTGAAAGAATAGGTAGGAAATTTGCACTTATAGTATTGAAATTGATCATTCTCACCATCCTTAATGACAAAATGTCCATGATTAGAACTGTGGCATGAAACTAGACAGAGAGCCTGTCAATTTAGACCCTAAATGTATGTAGCTGAGAACTGGCCTTGAACTAGGAAGGCCTGAGCTCAAGTCCCACTGCTAAAATATACTGGCTGACTGACCAGACCAGTCACTGAACGCTATGATGCTTCAAGGCATTTCTCTAAGAAGAGAATTTGGAGAGAAGGTGTTGACCTGCATTAATAGTGAGAGTTTCCTCATTTGAAAGTTCCCCACATCCATGAAATCACAAGCCTAGTCCCTGTCTCTGTGCCTGTGTATGCACAGGATATGAAAAGACTTCTCTTTTCCATGATTTCCACTTCCATTTCAAGATACTAGTTCCATTATAAGATCTTGCATCCAAGTAGATCAGTCCACACATGAATAAGCAATTAAGGTTTCGCAAGAGAAATCAGACCCATTTATAATAATCTCCAAGGTTATCTGATCCTTTAGAGCTTCTGTCAATTATATAGTTGGTGAATTAATCAGGTGTGTTGTTCTCAAAGACAGCGAAAGAAAAATAAGTTGGGGAATGCCATCTGGGAGAAAATTCTCTCAACAGCTTTGTGTACTTAAAAACAAATTACTTAATGTGGGTATGGTTAATGATAATAGCAGGCTTTAGTGTTCCCAGATAGAGGCAATTGCCATTATTATGAAGACAATTATGTGGATTTGAGGGAGTTGTTTCTAGATAATTATGTATTTTTTAAAAATGACTGAAATCAGGATACCTGCTGATGTTGAGGAGACAATCACTTTAGGTTATTGTTGTCTCGTTGAAATTCCCTGTGTTTGCAAGCTTGGCACGTTTCTAGTCTGGGTATGCGATGACATCCTATTAATTATTTTCTTTGTCATTACATCACATGACTGGTATTGTATCTAACAGCCAGATCAACAACCAAGAGAAAAGGGATCACAAGATCCAACTTTGGAAAGGCTGGCCAGAGAAATCTAGTCACAAGATCCGATGTTGGAAAAGTTTTCCACAGACATCTGGTCTATTCCAACCCCACCCCGCCTCCACGACAACAAAAAAATTTCTCTCCCACTATATACTGGCAAGTGTCCTCAAAGACTCTGCTTGAAATCCTCAGATAAGAAGGCACCCAGTAGCACCCAATTCAGCCCAGTGCACTTGAGGATAGCTCTAATTATGAGGAAGTCATGTCTTCCCTCAAGCTTCCATTTTGTCTCTCAAACTTCTGCCCAGTGCTCCTGGTTTTGCTTTCTGAGACTAAAAACAAATTGAATTCTTCTTCCAACTGACAGCTTTTCAAGTGCTTTAAGACAGCACACAACTTCTTCTTCTCCAGGTCCCAAATCCCCAATTTATCAGAAGAATTCTCATTCAGTAAAGCTTCCAATTAAAATCAACAGTTTCCCTTCATTGCTGTTAAGAGTGGTCTCTGCTGAAGTAGTATTTCAATATCTTACTGGACTGACTACCCTTGAGTGTAAATCTCCACTAGTGCAAATCATGATCCTGCCACATCTTCTCATTTTGTGAGCTGGCTGCATGTATCCATTTTCCTGTGACTCCTCAAATGAAGACATAGACATCATGATGGAGACTTTACTAGGATGCTTTTATCAGTTTGGTGGATTCCATTTCAGCAGTGGAGCTAGACCTCCCTTAGCTCTCAATCTTGCTCACCTCGTTTTCTATAATGTAATTTCACTGATAGTCTCATTTACACCTGCTTCTTACTCAAAGTACCATGGGTAATATGCTACAAGCCCCTTGTGATCTTTCCATCACTATTGGGTCACCTGACACTTCTTTTTTCTATAATCCTGGTAAATCATGACTTACAGCCACATTGTGTAGATCCATTAATGGTGAAAAAAGAGCAGTAGGCAGAAGACTGAGATTATGTAAAATATTTTAAGAATCTAAACTTAGGTCAATAAACTGAACTCAATATTTTCCCTGAAATCCATCTCATAGTCCCATCATTCTCCTAGTCACAAAATGCTAAAACCCCGGTTGTCCCCACCAATTCTTTCACCTGACAAATTTAATCAATTGCAAAATTCTGTCCAATCTGCTTCTGAAACATTCTTCCCAATTTTCTACTCTTTCACTTAGTTTACATTCTCCCAATCAATACTAGGCCCTCATTCTGTAACTATTCACTGTTCCATGAATCAACCAATCAATAAACAATTATTAAGTACCTACCATGTGCCAGACACTGTGCTAAGCACTGAGGAAACCAAAAGGTAAAAGACAATCTCTGCCCATGTATGTGTGTGTGTGTGTGTGTGTGTTATAAATGGGAAATAATAAACAGAGAGAAGGTCTTAACATTAAGAAGGTACAAAAAAGGCTTCTCATAGAAGATGGGATTTTAGTTGGGACTTAAAGCCAGGGAAAAGAATAGGTCAAAATGAGGAGGGAGAGCATTCCAGGCAGGGAACATTGAAAGAAAATGTCCAGAGTTGAGAGTTTCTTGGAACTGTTTCTTGTTCTTGGAATATAAAGGAGGCCAGTGTCACTGCACTAAGGAGTATTTGGCAGGAAATAAGATTTAAGAAGAATGGAATGGAGGGAGATAGACTACAAAGGGCTTTAAAAGCTAGGCAGAGGGTTTTGGATTTGATCCTAGAAGCAACAGGGAGACATTGGAGTTGATTGAGTGGAAGGGTAACATGGTCTGACCTGTATTTTAGGCAAATCTTTAGTGGCTGAATAGAGGATAGATTGAAGTAGGGAAAGACTTGAGGCAGATAGACATACTAGCACACTATTGCAATGCATGGCTCTGTGTAGAATGTTCTTTCTCACTTATTTCTGCTTCAGAACTTTGGTCAGATCCCAGTTCCTTCAGACAGAAACCTTCTCTGATTTTCCTTAGAAAAGTTTCGTCTTCCCTTAGTACTTCTCATGTGTCTTTGCCACATTCTCCTGAATATAATATGGTTCCTTATTTCCCAGCCTTTTATCTCCTGAAAGATTGGAGGGTTAAACTTGTGAGAGCTTGTGTCTTATGATTCCAACCTGACTACCCAAAGTTGAGACTCAGAGAGGTTAAAGGAAATTGCTAGTGTCACACGGCTAGTAAATGATGAACAAAGGACTTGAATTCAGGTTGCTGGACCACTGGCCTCTTCTCTAGGGAAAGTAAGGCCCCACTGTATACTTAGTTTTTAATGGGCGATGGCAGCCTTTCTTCCACCTTCAGTCACTGTCTAGGCTGGCTGATACCCCATTCTCTTCAGCTGGAATGTTACAAAACACATTCAGCTAAGGCATTGACCCTTACCTTAGAATATGCAGAAGCTTTTCTTTTCACTTTGGCTCGCTCTGTTCTGAGATTGTGTGTTACCTCCAGGGATATATACATAAATGCACAAATGCACATTTAAACACATGTATATGTGCACACATATATGTGCAGTATAAATACACACTACAAAGACATGTGCATACATACAACAGAGATATGCATACATATACATGTGTATTGAAATATGCATGCATGTATGTCCATATATACATGTACCCCTGAAATATAATAAACTGCACACATGCACATGTACATGCGTACATCACGTGGTACACATACATCTTTAATATACATGTACATGATGCATATACGCTCATGCTTATGTCCATACATAAATACATATACACATGCACATGCAAATGCTTTGTTTGGCATTCAAAGACCTTTATAACCTAGCACCCTCCTACCTTTCTAGCCTTCTTACACCTTACTCCCCAATGCGTACATTTTGATCGAGTGACACTGGCCTCACTATTCCCCAAACAGGACTCTCCATCTCTCCTTTCTGGGCTTTCTCTTTGGCTCTCTCCAATGGCTGGAGTGTTCTCCTTCCCCTCCAACTACCAAAACTCCTTGGCTTCCTTTAAGTCCTGACTAAAATTCCACCTTCCCCAATTCTTCTTAATTCTTGTGCCTTCCTTTAGTTGATCTCTAGTTAACTTGGTCGGGTCCTTAGTAGCCATATGTCCTTGTCATAAAATTAAAAAGCCTTAACTTTTCAATGAGCTTAACATTCCCTGGTAACTATGATACTCTCATAAGTTTGGTTCTCTAATGTTCTCAGATTCCTATTGCTATCACTTCCATATTGATACTAGTTTCTTCACAAGCTCCAACACAATTCTAGAATAAATGGAGTGAAATTGTAACAAGTGGGACCAGGGTAGGATGCTCTTAACCATTCTTGAGTGGTCCTGAAAAAAATCTACCCTCTAAAAAGTCCTTCAGGCTAGGGATGGTCTGAAGAGGCCTCTAGCTGTTCATTTCAAATCAAATCAATTACACATCTAACTATGAAAGGAATTGTGCTAAGCACTAGGGATACAAAGATAATGAAAAGTTGTTCCTGCCTTCAAGGAATTTGAATCTGGGGTGGGGAGAGGTAATGATACATAGGCCAATAAGGAAACTTAAGATAATTTGATGATAAGGGAGAACAGAGAACTCTCCTAGAGAATAGGAGTAACAAGGTCATAAATCCTGCCTAGGTCAGGGACCATCTTGATATTCCTACTGTGTGCCAGGTAATGTGTTAGGGAATAAGAAAACAAAGATAAAATTAAAATAGTTCTACCCTCAGGAAGCTTGCATTCTACTGGCATTCCTACAGAAGGAGCCAAGAACCAACCTGGGGAATGAAGTATTCATTTTTCCCCAGTTGTATATTTAGCAGCATTTGACTGTGTGGGCTAGCAAGATCAAAGACAGTAAGTGGGGAAGAATTTATGTGACTTGTCCATCCTGTAATAAAGCTAGGGAATTTGCTAAGGAACCAGCCAGTGTGTCTAGAGGTCAGCAAAACTCACAGATTATCTAAATCCCACAGAGAATTTGTGATGTGTGTCCAGAGCTATAAATGCACCAAAGAATATATGATCAGATTCTAAATCTTCAATAATAAAGGAGACCACAACATAATTCAGGACTCACAAATCTCAGCCTATAGTTGGCAGATAACAAATAAAGCATTTTAAATGTGCCTGCCTTCCACTTATCTCTCCCTTGGTCCACGAATATTTTAGAGTAATCAAAAAAAAATGCCTTTGTACCTCCCAATCCAGAAAAGTTTCAGAATTAGCTAATAAAAATACTACTATTTCACAAGAATAAAATGAAAAGGAAATGGGATAAAATAAGAACCATTGACTGTGGTAGAGGGGGTAAGCAGAGGGACTTACCATTTTTTTTCAATTCTTAACAATTAAGTTTTCCTATCAGGAGATGATGGAGTTCTTCTGTTCCTTGTGAAGTCATCCTTTAAGTTTTAACTTTCTTCTCTTACCCTATGCTTTTCATGACCAATTGAGATTTCTTAAACGTTTATCACATACAAGGCTTTGTGCTAAGGACCAAAAAGAATACCAGGATGGCATCTTCTACATGTTATTATTGGATAGGAGTCAAGATGGTAGAGAAGACGTTGCAACTCAGTTGAGCTCTCCCAAAATTTCCCTCCAAACAAATCTAAAATAATTCTTCGAATGGAATTCTTCAGTGGAAGAGCTAATAAAAAATTAGGATGACACATTTTCCAAGACCAAGACAACTTAGGAGCTTTTCTAGAGAGGTCAGTGACACCAGGGTGGGGACCAGTCTGGAGTGACCTGGAGCACAAAGGACAGCGGTACCAGCAGTGAGCTTTGGAAGAAGTTGCGGCAGCAGCAGAAACTTCAGGAGCTCTCAGTCCAGATTTGGTAAGGGTTTTGAGAAAATTGATCAAAAAGACTACAGGGGACTCTTTGCTTGCATCAAACACAGGACCCTGTTGCATTGCCCATACATAATTCCAGGTCATAGTTCCAGTGCCGAAGAGAGCACTAGAACTTGTAGCTGCAGGGGAGTAGGGGCCCTGTTTAAAGTCCCAGAGCAGAGGAGAGAAGATAAAAAACAGAGAAGGCAAAACAAGAAAATAAGATGAAGAGAAATACATAGTAATCATAATTGTAAATGTGAATGGGATGCACTGAGTCATAAGACAGAAGTGGATAGAAGAATTGATTAGAAACCAGAATCCAAAAAATATGTCATTTATAAGAGACACACTTGAAACTGAAAGATACATACAGTGTTAAAAAAATAAAGGACTGCAGCAGAATCTATTATGCTTCAGCTGAAGTTAAAAACACAGGGGTAGCAATCATGATCTCAGGTAAAGCAAAAGCAAAAATAGACCTAATTAAAAGAGATAAATGGGGAAACTATATTTGGCTAAGACATACTGTAGAAAATGAAGTAATAGCAAAACATTTTGTGTTGTTTTTTTTAACCACAAATTTCTCCAATAAAGGCAACATTTCTCAAATATATAGGACAATGAGTCAAATTTATAGAAATGAGCAATTATCCAACTGATAAATTGTCAAAGGATACTAACAGCAATTTTCAAAAAAGGGAATCAAAGCAATCTATAGTCATGTGAAAATATGCTCTAAATCACTACTGATTAGAGAAATACAAATTTTAAAAATGCTGAGATACCATTGCACACTAATTAGAAATGGCAAATGCTAGAGGGGATGAAGGAAAATGAGTACAATTATAGACTGTTGGTGGAGTTGTGAACTTGTCCAACCATTCTGGAGAATAATTTAGAACTATGCCCAACATTCTATAAAACTGTGAATCTGCCATGAACAAGCAATACCACTGCTAGATCTGTACCCCAAAGAGACCTCAGAAAAAGGCAAAGGACCTCTATGTACAAAAATATTTATAATAGCTCTTTTATGGTGACAAAGAATTAGAAATTTAAGGGATGCTCATCAACTGGGAAATGGCTGAACAATTTGGGACATACAATTATAATGGAGTACTATTGTGCTATAAGAAATGGTAAAAGTAAGTGGTTCCAGAAAAAAAAAAATTACAATACCTATATGAACCGATGCAAAATGGAGATCATCAGGCAAAATAAGACTAATGTTGTAATGATGGTCAACTGTGAAAACTTGTTGACTCATTTGTCATGATTTTCTTGTATCATTTTCATTTCTCATCCAAATTTGCCCTCCACTTCTCTTACTTGATTTTCAAAATGCTTTTTGAGCTCTTCCATAACCTGAGACCAATTCCTGTTTTTCTTGGAGGCATTTGATGTAGGAACTTTGACTTTGTTGTCTTCTTTTGGTTGTATGTTTTGATCTCCTTACCAAAGTAAGATTCTATAATCCGATTTTTTTACACTGTTTGCTCATTTTCCCATCCGATTACTTGACTTTTGAGCTCTTTGTCAAGGTAGGACTATTTCCAGAGTGGAGAGTTCTCTTTCCTAGGCTTTTGCAGTTTTGCATAGCTTTTTCAGAGATAATTCTAGGGATCTGAAAATTTTCAGTTCTTCTAAGGTAGTATGATCAAAGGAAAGGTGTTTACTCCTCTCCTGGCCTGTGTTATGGTCTGTGAGTGATCACAAGCACTCTTTTCTGCCTTGAAACTGTGAGGTGATGCCCTCTCTAGAGGGCCACAAGCTCTTCCATACCTGGGCTTTTCCTCACCCCAGGACTATAACCAGGACTGTGACTCAGACCTAAGTAGGGCAAAGCAAGAGAATCCTGCCTCAGTGCCAGCAAAGAGATCCCTGCACTCCTGCTATTATCAGCTGTGTGATCCCCTTACCCCATCTGTGATCCTGGAGTTCTGGAAGCAGCCACTGCTGCTGCTGCCACCTTTGCTGTCCCAGGACTGGGGCCAGACCAACTTCCCCTCTCACCCAAGACTGACAGAGTTTTTCCACTGACTTTCTATGTTGTCTTTAGCATGTGTGGGTTGAGAAGTCTGGAAATCACCACAGCTGCCAGTGATTCAGTCCCCTGAGGCCCACTCCAGGCCTGTGCTGTGCTGGCCCACACCTGACTCTGCTCCCAGCCTGGTGTGACAGACCCTTCCTGTGAACCTTCCAGGTTGTCTTGTGCTGGAGATTGGTTACACTCCATCATATTCTGGGTTCTCTAGCTCTAGAATTTGTGTAGAGTCATTTTTATAGTTATGTGGAGGGATTTAGGGGAGAGCTCAAGCAAGTCCTTGCTTTTACTCCATCATCTTGGCCTGTTTGCTCATTTTCTCAGCTTATTTTTGACTTTTAACTTTTTGTTAAAGTAGGACTCTGCTTCCAGGGTGCAGGGTGCAGTATCCGAAGCATCAGTGATTTTGTGCAGCTGTTTTCAGAATTACTACTAGAGACCTGTGAGTTATCAGTTCTTCCAAGGTGGTATGACCTAAGGAGAGATGTTTAGTGCTCTCCTGGCCTATGCTCTGGTCTTTTTTGCCATGGGACTGTGAGGAGGGTGCCCTCTCCATTGTGGCCACGTTATGCTAGTGCTCCTCCTCACCCTGGGACTGCCACCCAGGACTGTGACCTTGATCTGAGTATAAGCAAAGGAAAAGATTCCTACCTCAGCGCTAGCAAAAAGATACCTGTGAACTAATTTTGACCAGTTGTTCAACCCCTTTCTATCTGTGGCCTGAAGACCCTGGAAGAAGCTGCTGTAGATGCAGATTCAGTGACTCCCCTATCCTGCTCCTGGTTTGCTAGGGCCAGGGCAGTGCCGGCACAGCCTGTGCTGGACTCTGCTCCACCCTCACCCTGGTGCAACAGACATTTTTTGCCAACCTTCTAAGTTGTCTTGTGCTTGAAATTTGTTGGACTCAGTCTTTTTGTGGGTTCTGCCACTCTAGAATACATTTAGTGTCACCATTTAAGGGTATTTAGAGGGGTTTTAGGGTGAGCTCAGGCAAGTCCCTGCCTTTTCTCTACTATCTTAGCTCTGCCTCTTCTATATAACTCTGAAAGACTATAAGTTACAGAGAAGGGGCCAACACACACTAGTCTGGATTGTTTCCTCCTTATGGAGTTCCCTTTAACAGTTAAATCACAGTCCCTATTCCTGAATTCTGTAGATATTAAAACTCAATATAGATTCATATATTTAGAGTTGGTGTGGATCTTAGAAGTGTACATGAGGAAACTGAGTCTAGAAAGGTTTAATGGCATGCCCAGAGTCATACAGCTACAGTCTTAGGTGGCATTTGAATCCAGAGCTTTCTGAATCCAAGGTTCATGCTCTATTTCCTACATTGCACATATCCTCAGAACATTTTTGTGCTAAATGGACAATATTGTTAGGAGAGAAGGAAAAGGAAAAAAAAAAAAAACTTACCACAACCTGAAAGGCTCAGAAAGTACCAGAAAATTTGGGAAAATTTCAAGAGACATTCTGGTGAATGGATTCTGACTCAAAGAAAGGCTATTGGTACCAACTCCTTGTCAATTCTTTAAAACCCCATTATCTCAGGGAAAACTCTCTCGAGCTGAAAGAGTCTGCTTTTCAAAAGAGAATAACGGTTGCTTTAAATCCAGGGATCCCAATCTTGATCTCTGCTATTATCTTCACATCTCCTCTGTTCCCATAAAACCTTAAGAGACGCTGCTTTTATTTACCCTTCAAAAGACTTGAATCCACAAGGAGCAGGAAACTCACTTGCCCAGTTAGTATAGCTCACTGGGAAGGCAGACAGTTCTTCAGTGTTCATCCCTTTCCCATCAGAGGCATGATCATTTCTCTGCTCATTTGTTCTACTCATTTAAGAATAGAAGATCGATTTTATTTTTTTAGAATCCCACAATGATGAGGGCCCTTCAGTCTGTAGCAATCATAACCATAAATATAAATACTTTTAATTTTGCTCTTTAAAACATGCAAGTGTGTTCTTAGAAAAGATATAATTTCTTTGCATTTTTCAATGAACTGTGATTTCGTCAACCCTTTGTGAAGGCTGCAACCCCTTTTTGCATATATGTGTACATATATATGTTTATGTATGTATACATACATATTTAAAATCATATCATATATACATACATGTTATATATAATGTATGTATGCATTATATATAATACATTATGCATTAGAATATATAATTACATGTTACATAATAATTATATATAATTATAATAACAATATAATAATTATACATAATATGCTGAACCTATCCAGTTCTTTCCTATCCCATCGCATTTCGTTCTATCTCATATGTGACAGAAGCAGCTTTTTCTGGACAAAGTTTCTCTGATTTCCCTGATTTCCTCCCCCACCTTGGACCCTGATTGGTCCCAGCTTTCCTGATGCAGCTTCCTTGCCTGGTACATAAAAGGTCTCAGTTATATGTAGCTGATCAATATCCCAGACTTAGTGGGTGCCTGAAACCACATAAGTCTCAAAAGCCTGACATGCTGACCAGAGGAGTTTCCATATGGAGAGAAGAGGTGCCACTATATTGTGGTTGTATTAAGGCAAAGCAAACCTTCTTTGTTCAGGGACTTGTTATGGTCTCATTTTGTCAATTGGATCTGAGAGCTCAGAAATACAGAGGAATGCAAGATGATTCCTAGTTTGTGAGCCTTTGAGAATGAGAGATTGGCATTGCCCTCTGCAGTAATAAGGAAGGTGCGGGGTTGGTTTAAGGCAAAAGATAATGAGTTCAGTTTTGGACATATTGAGTTTAAGCTTCCGATTGGACATCTGATTCAGGATATGTTAAAGACAGTTGGAGATGTGAGTTTGGATATCAGCAAAGAGGTTAGGTTAGGACAGGTGGATTTGAGAATGATTAACATGTGATGACAATTTCACTTTACACAATGCCTGGAGCCTAAGAGGTGCTCAATAAATGTTCATTGATTATTTTATTGATAATTGGAGGCTGATAAGATCACTAAGTGAAATAGTATAGAAAGAGGAAAGAAGAGGACCCGGAATAGAACCCAGTGGTACAGGTGTTCCATAGTAGTTTCCTATAGTTTCTCAGTAGTAATTGGCAAATGATCTGAGCTTTGAATAAAGTTAAAGATTTTAAGAGACACAGGTAAGGGAGCATGGCTAGAACACAGAGTATATCAAGGGAGGTGTACTGTGAAATCCACCTTCACAGGCAGGCTAGAGCCAGATTGTGAAAGGATTTAACTATGAACTAAGGAATTGATATTTCATCTTAATATTATTAGGGAATCATTGCTCTTCCTGAACAGGGGATGGACATGGCCATTCTTGTGCTGTAGGAAGGCGATTTTGATAACTGAGTGGAGAATGGATTGGAGAGGGAAGAACTAGAAGATGGAGGCATATTAACACACTGCTCTTACAGTCCTAGTGAAAGGTAATGAGGACTTGTACTGGAGTACATGACCAGAAAGTGTTGTGGAGGCAATATTGAATGCAAACATAGCTCAGATAACTTGCAGATGTCAGGCTCATATTAGAAAGTTTTCCAGATTGTGATGGCCAGTTGGCACTTGTGTGCCATGATGAGATATCAAAGTGAAGCCTTAATGGCTAAATGTACTATGTCCATGCATCTAGCTAACATAGAAAAGAAATAAGAAGGCCCTTTCCCGCTTCCATCTCCTAAACTGTTGCTTATGGAAACTGTTTATATGATATCATATTGAGGACTTATATTGACTCTAATGACCATCTGGGTTTCTGCTTGTTAACAACAAGTGATTGACACATCTGCCAGAATGACAGAAAAATCTAGCCAGCACTTGCTCACAATCCAAATTAGAGATGTATAACTTGGCATGCATTTCTTTTTTTTTAAAAAAAAAGTTGCTTTCTTTGAAATAAAACCACCTCATAATCTTGAATATAAAAGCTTGTTCCAAACTGTACCTCACTAACTCAGAGGCAATGGGGAAGAGATACAAAAACATACTAAAAGAAGGAAAAAGAAGGCTTGAAACAAAATAATTTAAATATTTGTGGGATCACTAGATTTATAGCTTGAAAGGACCTTAGAAAAATGCTATTTCAACTCCCTCAGGTGACAGAGGAGGAAACTTATGTCCATAAAGGGGAAATTAATATTAATATGTGCCTGACACATAGTAGGTGCTTAACTGTTTTGGACAGGTAAGTGGAACAGTGGATAAAGTGCTGAACCAAATTCAGGAGGACTCACCTTCATGTGTTCAAATCTGACCTCAAATCTCACCTGTGTGACCCAGGGCAAGTCATTCAACCCTGTTTGACTTTGTTTCTTCATATGTAAAATGATCTGGAGAAGGAAATGGCAAAACCCTCAAGTATCTTTTTCAAGAAGACCCCAAATGGGGTAATGGAGTCAGACCCAACTGAAATAAGTGAACAATGACAGTAAATGATAACTGATTGGTGGCCATATTCACATGGCAGTAGATACAGAGCCCAGGGTTATGAATTCAAATCCAGATCTCCAGGCTTCTGTCTAGCCCAATACATATATATATATATATATATATATATATATATATATATATATATATATATATATATATATATATATATTTCAACCTATTCTAATGATGTCGCTGTTGTTTCCCTTCAGAGAATAAACAGTAATCTTCAAAGCACAAAAATATATCAAGGTACTCTTTTTCTCATAATTATTAAGCCTTATGCTCTAGTTTGAGAGTTTGGATCAGATACAAGGAAGGACTTGGGTGGTGGTATGACATATAAGATAGGATACTGGACAGGAAGTCAGGAGGTCCCAGGTTCAAATCCTGCCTCAATTATTTCATTTAATTATCATTTTAGTTCACTAGGGTTATGTAGGCTCTGTTCTACATGCTCAGAATACAAAGAAAGGCAAAAACAGTTACAAGGTGTGTGACTATGGACAAATCACTTAATTTCTCCAAACTCTGGTTTCCTCATATGTAAAATGGGAACTGAACTTGATAGCCTCTAAAGTCACTTTCAGTTCTAAATCTATAGTCCTCTGACCTTCCAGATTGTAAAGAAGATCAAATGTTGGAATGGGTTTCTGAGGGCAGTTATGAAATCAAATTCTTGAATGGTCTTAAAAAATATCTAGCCCAAGTAGGCCCAGGAGGTCTTGTCTGAAGGCAATGAAATAGACTACGAGAGGATCCCCAGAGGGGGCTTTGGGTCCCAAATAATGATTATTGGATGTGCTTGTGTTTTTCCTCACCACTGTGATGTATAACTTTAATTCTCATGCTATAGGATATGGAGAAAGTTGCACCTCTTGCCTTACACTGAAAGATTAAAGTCCTAATTTCTAAACAATGTGCTATGTGGGAACACCATATTTGCTGAATTCTTTGGGAGTGTATATAAATCGCGTGTATATAAATCTCTAAGTGGCTCAGAGAGCCTACAGCTATGGTCAAAAACCGTGGAGAATCTTCCTCATTTAAACAGGCCCTTATGCTTGCATACTGGTTAGCTTAAAAGAAGTGTCAGTTCATTTTTTTTGGACATTGACACTGGCATGTGTTTAAGTTTTTGTGAACATTTATTAATTAAAAAAAATTATATTTCCACATGTAATTGACAAAAATACCAACCTGGCTCATTAGGCATGTAGAGAACCAAAGGAAAGACAGTAGTAGAAAGAATACTGGAGTGGTAAATAAAGCAACTGGATTCAAATCCAGACTTGGCCCCTTATTTCCTTTGTGACCTAGATTTATTTACTTTTTGACTCTGGGCCTTAAGTTTCTGAGCTGAAAAATTCAATTTAAGGCCAAGTTCCAGTCAATAGTCATTTATTAAAGGGGAGAGGTGGGGAGAAGTGAATACAATAACTAATCTTAGCCCTGAGTAAAGATGAGGAAATGTATGTCCCTTTTCTCCTGTGAGAAGTGGGAGACTATGGGTGTGGAATGCGGCATACTTTTCCAGTGCTGTGAGATAGTGTCACTGAGTCAGTTTCTTTGACTTTTTCTCTCCCTTTCCCCACCTTTCCCATGAGGAAGTTTCACTGGAGTGAGGCAGGTGGTAATCTGGAAATGATTATGATGTAAAAAGAAAATGAATCAAAAAACTTTTAAGAAAAAATCTGAGCAATAATTAGGACATTGTGCTATATAGAGGATAAATTTATAAAAGCAACCATCTTCATTACATAGCAAATTAGGAGAGACGTGTACTACAGTGATCTCTAAATGTCTTCCAGGACTAAATCTCTGTATCTTGTTTTCTATAACTAAAATTCCAAGCTGAATTTAAGAAAGCAGAATACAAGTTTATAAATAGGAGTTTGAACAAATTTTCTAGTTTCTTGGCTTAAGACAGTCACCAGTTTCCATTTGCTTAAACTCTTATAAAATGTAATTTTTCTTAAAAAAATGTATTCCACCAAATGCTTTAATGTATTTTGTGTGGAATCCAATATTTGTAGAGCCCCAGGAAATATGAAATAGTCATCTAATAGTAATTTAAAGTAACAAATTAGATGGCAGCCCTCAACTTTTCATCTTTTGGGAATTTTGATGTCTCGATGATATTAACCTTCTAGCAAAAGCAAAGTATTTCTTCTTCCTTTTTTTCTTCTTCCCTTCCCCTTTTTTCAAAGCTACATTTTCTGAGCAATGATCATTCAGCCAAGATCCCTTTTGGAATTTGGACATCTCCCAAAGGTGTTCCCTTCAGAGATCATCTCCACTTCATTATTCACCTATGAAAACAAAACCAAACTTCTAAAGGACTTCATGAAACGAAGCGTGGTATTAACATGCCTCCTTTGAAAATCTCCTAAGGAATGTCTGATTGAGTTTAAATATTCAGTCTTCTGAAAATAGCTGTCTTTCTCACAACAAGTCCAAGGAGGGCCTTGTGGGGAGGACAGAAAGGGGGAGATATCTGGAATACCCTCTCACTATTTTCTTGGTTGTGCTTATTAAGCAAGCCTGATTTTTTTTTCTGAAATATTTTTACTCCTGAGAATATAGAATGAAGGAAAATATTTAGTGAGTCTTTATTGCTTCTGATCACTGTGTTAAATTTTGAGTATACAAATACAAAATGAAACATAACCCTTGCCCTCAAAGAACTTATATTTTAATAGGAGAATATACACATATATGTTAGTATTGTCTATGAAAGTACGGTGGAGAGAGCACTGTGCCTGAAGTCAAAAAGACCAGAATTCAAATCCTACCTCAGGCACTTATTACCTATATGATGCTGGGCAAGTCACTTAATTTCTATCTACATCACTCATCTCATCTGTAAAGTGTGGATAATGCTGGTATCTACCTCCCAGGATAGTCTGAGAATTACTTGAAATAACATTTGCAAAATGTTTTGCAAATCTTAAAATGTTATAGAAATACTAGCTATCAGCACTATCACTGTCATCATCACCGTCATCATTATAATTATTAAAAGTTTCAGAGAAGGTGAAGGGGCCATAGAGGAGTAAGTTGACAAAACCTTTCCAGGAACAATGGTAGAGTTAATTGGATCATTGTTCCAGAGTGGGAAAGGGAGGGGCATCAGAGTTGCCTAGCAAGGCTGCTGTCTAGGATGTCCAGGAGGTGTCTGTCAAGTGGTGAGACAACTAATACATGACCTTTAATTAAAGCATGACTGGGGTCAAGAAAAAATGAGAGAAATGGAAGAAAACACATAGGAGAAATTCTAAGATATAATGTTGCCCTCAAAATCATGGCAGAATTTAGAGTGCATTCTATATTTCAATTTCCAGCCTTAATTTCCCTATACTTCATCCCTTGATTTTATGGTCTTCCTGGCTTCAGATGTTCAATCCTACTATGGCCAAATCAACACAGGCATGTACACATATTTAACCAAAGAGGTATCGAAAGGGTTCTAGATTCAAATCATTCCGTAAATGAGCATTCATTAAGCATTTACTAAGTAATATGTTCTGAGAATACCAAGAAAAGGAAAATTGTCCCTGATTGCAAAGAGCTTAAGGTCTCATAGCAGATAATAGAAGCAAACAACTATGTACAAAGAAACCTTATCCAGGATAAATGGGAAGTGCTAACAGAGGGAAGGTGTTGGAATTAAGAGAGGTTGGAAAAGCTTTTTCTAGCAGGTGGAGTTTTAATTGATACTTGAAGGAAACCAGAGAGCAGAGATGAGGGGGGAGGGCAATAGAATCCAATGGAAGGGTGTGTCCTGACAATGAACTCTAATTGCGTACAGGTGGTGGTGGTAGTTATTTATCCATGGATACACAGAGAATCTTTCTCAGTTTCCTCTTCTATAAAATGAAAGAGCTGAAGTGGATTCCCTCTGAAAGGATTCTCTTTGGGTGCTTCTAATTGTCAGGAAGGTTTTCCATTGAGTGCAAATCTTCCGTTTCAATTTCTGCACGTTGTACCAGTTCTATCCTCAAAGGCCAAGTCTATCAAGTCTAATCTCTCATTCAAATTTTAAACTATGTTTTCAATTTCATTCATGTAGAACTTGCTCTGACAACACAAAATGGCACCTCCTCTATAACTTAAACTTATAGAGTTGTATAAAGGACTGAGAAGTTAATTGGCTTACCAAGAGTAACACAGCCAGGATATATCCAAGACTGGATGGAACCCAGGAGTCTTTCTTACTCTGAGGCTGGCTCTCTACATCTTGCTGCTTCCCCATGATAGCCATGAAAATTCTTCCTTGTTGTCTCCTCTCAATCTTCTCAAGGCCAACCATCACTAATTCTTTCAAATCTCTGTTCTTATGGCCTGACTTCCCTCCCATTGCCCTGGTGGACTTCCTCCACCTAAGCCAAATTGAAGATCTCCCTTCCTACGATATGATGACCATTACTGAACACAACATTCTAAATGGGGTGGGAGCAGCACAATGGATGTTGGGGCAGGAGAGACTGTCATTCATTAGTCTGGACACTTGCTTCTTTTTTATGGCCAAAATTACTTTGGTGTATTTGGAGTCATTTCTGACACCTTAAAGTAGGTTAAGGAGTAGTACAAGTAAATTTTCACACACACACACACACACACACACACACACATGCATGCATGCACGCACATGCACCACAATCTTTCCTATCCCTACTACACTGGAAACAGGATCTGAGAAAGTCAATATTTCCTAAAAGTAAAAGGGAAAACCTTGGTCAGTTTGGTGCTCTACTGTATGCTGGGAGAATATTTGTTCCCTGAGTAAAGGTAAAAAAATCAGTTCTGTTTTTCTCCCCTGTATCCTGTCCTTGACTGGGTTTACTGTCAAATCAAGGAAATGGACAGAGACTATAAACTTCTTGAGGGATGTTATTGTTTCATTTTGTTTCCTTATCACAATTCCTTGCTTAATAAATTTCTGTTGGGCAGGGTTAGATGGCATAGTGGATAGAATGACAAGCCTGAAGTCAAGTAGGCTTATGATCCTGAATTCAAATACAGCCTCAAACACTTAATAGCTGACCCTGAGAAAGTTATTTTACCCTGTTTGCCTCAGTTCCCTTTTCTGTAAAATCAGCTGGAGAAGGAAATGACAGACTACTACAGTATCTTTGCCAAGAAAATTCCAAATAGGGTCATGAAGAGTCAGACATAACTAAAATGACTAAGCAACGACAAGAAACTAAAGATACTGTTCTCCCTTTTAAATTGGGATATACAGATTTTTCAATGATGGTTGCCATATCTTCATCAATATGCCTAATTGATTACATAAGAGTAGTGATCTGCCATTTATGTCTTTTTTTAAGGAAACTTAGAAAAGGCTCTCCTACTGCAAAATGTTACAGGATCTTTCCAACATCAGTGTCTAACTCACACTGTTTAAACAACTTTTATCTGAGAGAGGAAAAGGCTAAACATCTGGTTTCAAATTCTCATATGGCCAATTACCCCTGATGAACTTTGGGCCAGTCACTTTTCTCTATGCTTCAGGTTACTTATTCACAAAATGAGATGGCCAAACTGAACCATCTCAAAGTCCCTTGAATACCTAATCTTAAAATCCTATGAATCCTGATTAGTTTGTCAGTTCCTTGGCAAATGATTTTGAAGAGATAAAACTGGACTCAGTGCACTTTTGGTGATGGAGAGGCAAAGGTCATGAGCCTTCTTTGCACTGATTCTGAATTATATTTGAAGCACTGGGAGTTTTCTGAAGATTGTGATTGTAAAAAAGAAGGAAAGACAGTAGAGTGTGTATCTCTGTATCTATAATTGTAGATCTCCAGAGCACCCTTTTTATATCTATCTATATCTCTGCCCAGGTCTACATCATCTATGACAGTGTAGATATGGACAGAAATATGAGTTGACAAATATGATATAGAAGATATGATTTGCATATTGTTCCTTTTCAAATATTCTACAAGTTAGATCCCAATTCAGACTGGCTTTCTGCCCAGGTTATTTTAACTTAGGTTTTACTGCATTTTAAAATGGGGCAAAGTACATCAAAGAAACATCTTGTTTATATGTAAAAGAACACAAACTTTGTAACTATCTGAGATTTTCAATATTTTCTGTTTTCATTTTGTAAATGGTGATTTGATCACATGCAATTATATTCCAGGGGTTGCCAGCAAGCCATGTGCGGTACCGAGTGGAGGATAAACAATATCCTTACCCGGCAAGCATATTTGACGTAGAAAAATATTCAGGACGTGTAATCACTCGAGTAAATCTCAATGAAGAACCAAGTACAATATTTAAGGTACACTCAAGTGTGATTGTGGATTTCTCAGTGTTATTGTCCCCCCCCACCCCTGGCATGCCAAGTTTTTATTTTTTTAGACTTTGGAAGTGATATCAATTTTTCAAATTCTGTTGAAGATACTGTGAATATTTGGTTATCAATCAATCAATAAAATTTTATTAAGCACTTACTTTGTACTGGGCATTGTGCTAAGTGCTAGGGACACAAAAAGAGTTGAAAGATAGTCCTTGCCCTCTGGGAACGTACAATCTAATTAATCTGGTTTTCTTTCAAGACATTTTAGAATATGTAGCACAGCATATACCCAATTTGTACCTGTCTGTTAAGATAGCATATTGGAAATATAGTAATGGCTCTTCAATCATAATTAAACCACTTGGATTTAAATACTTAAATTAATATATATATATATATATACATATATATATATATATGCTGTGTCAGTAGTTATTTTTCTGTTTATTAAAATATGTAGATATCCCCAAATATACTGCAGTTTTAGGTAAAGTTTGGGATGTTTTAAAATATTTTTTACTGAGTCAGAAGTTAAAACTCTAGAGTGGTCTTCTAGATAAAGGCTGAGTTCTTTCATTTGTCACATGATAATTCCCCTGAGCTATATCTATTTTCAGAGTCATGAATAGAGAAGAACATCAGGGAATTTGCCTCATGGTATTGACCTTGAAGAGGTGAAAAGAAAAAAAAAAAACAGACACGTACTCTTCAGCAGTCCTGGTTACTACCTAGGAGCTTAGCAAGTAATTAGAAAGTATAATTAATCAAAAGAGGAAGCGACCGAATTGAGGGCACTATTAATAACAAAATCTAAGCATTTATCATAACTTTATTCCTCCTACCAAAGCAAATTGTCTCAATTCTCACAAGAAGCTTCAAGGTCTAGTGGAATGGAGTAACCTTGGAGTCAGAAATACCTGAGTTCCACTATATCTGTGATTCATACTAGCAAAGCTATATGATCTCAGGCAGGAGACTACACAGCTCAATGTTCCAAGCAATTCTCTAAGACTATATTTTCAGTGATTAGGCCATCTGATATGTATTAAGGACCCTGGGAGTGCATGACATTGATGAAAACACCAATCTAGAATACATATATACATATATGCATGCAGACTTATGTACATGTATACATATAGTCTAGACATATATACATATACACACATAATCACATTACGAATTAAAAAGTAGATTTAAGGATACATTTTGTCTTAGGCACCAAAATTGCACATTATAGTTCTGTTTATTCTAGAAATAAGATGCTATATTTTTTTTAAAATAAATTGATGTCATTTATGTAACTAAGAAAATGACATGGGTTGATAATATGGTGAGCATGATGAATAAGGAATAATGAATAATACCAATTACAAGTTCCTTTGTCATGCCCTTGATTTCAAAAGAATTTGAGTGAGATCACTACCCCACACACCAGGCATACTAGGCGTATCCCCTTTGGGAAAGTAGGAAAGAATCTGGTCAAGACTTGCACAGAATTTGTAGGCATGAATGGGTTAGGATCAGCATCTGTAGAGAGAATATTCATATTGATAATATCACAAATCCTTTGGAGTATTAGACTTATTTTGGATGTTAGATAAGTTTTATTTAAATATTTTAGAGGTGTTTTGTTTGTTTTTTCTTTTAATCAAAAAGAGAAAGGTCCATTAGGAGGAGAATAACCTCAACAATATTTAATAGTATCCCAATATCACCTAAGTGACAGAAGTTCCAGGGTTGCTTTTTGTTTTCATCATGCGGACTACTTCTAGAGTTCTCTGTACATTTTATGTAGTCTTCATTTAACTATTCATTTACAATGGTAGAATTTGCATTGAATCTGTAAAGTTTTCCAGACATTATGCTCCAGGGTGAGGTGATATGTTCATTAGTCTCAGGCAACCACTCAGTTCTGGGAGTGGGGGGAGAGATTATTTAATTTAAAAGAATTCTGAAAAAAAAGAGTTGACTTGTTTTTCATTTTTTAACTCATTAAGTGGCCATGATGAAAATGCATCTTCTGTTCCAACCTAAATATAGGACACACATTTATGACAACAATACTCTCTTTTACTTTGATTCTATTTAACTTTGCTTTTCCCCCTAGCTGGAGGTTGTTGCTTTTGATGATGGGGAACCTGTGATGTCTGGAAGTGCCACAGTGAAAATCCTCGTCTTGCATCCTGGAGAAATCCCACGCTTCACACAAGAGGAATATAGGTATTGGCTTAATAACCACATTGGAGCAGGGTGGAAATTTAAAATATTATTTGGTGACTGCCAATTTGGGGGTTAGTTGACAAACATTCATTAAGTGCCTGCTATGTACCAGGTGCTACCCTGAGCTCTGAGGATATAAAGAAAGGGGGGGAAAGCCAATCCATACTCTCAAGGAGTTCTCAATCCAGTGGAGGAGCCAACATGGAAACAACTATGTACAAACAAGATACATATGGGATAAATTTGGTGTGGTCTCAGAGGGAAGACACTAAAATTAAGGACTGGAAAATACTTCTTGAAGAAGGAGGGACATTTACTGAAACTTTAAATAAAGCCAGGTAAGCTAGGTATGGTAGACATCTAGTAAAAATGCCCAAAGTTAGGACATGGAGTATCATGATCCAGGAATAGCAAGAGGCCAATGTCACTGGTTTGTAGAGGTATAACAAGATACAGGTGTGTGTGTGTGTGTGTGTGTGTGTGTGTGTGTGTGTGTGTGTGTGTATACCAAGGACATACAACAAATTGTTAACTTGAGTTCACAATAGATGATTTGCATTTGGAAAATATAAACCTCCTTTAATGTCTGAATTTCTGCCAGGTACAGTTGCTCATACCTATAAAATCCTATGGCTATAAGTCACAAAAAAATTCATTCTCCGAAAGGCTAAAAACAAATATCAGTCAGAGAGCAATGGAAAGCCAGATGGATGGTAGGAACAGGCTGACATAGTAGATAGTTTTAATAGTTTAGCTTCAAAGAACCAGAATACAATAGGCCATCAAGAAGTAGCTTTACCACAACAATAAAACAATAATAGCTCTCATTTCTATGAGGCTTGTGGGTTTGCAGTGCATTTCACAACTGCTAGCTAAGTTGATCCCAACAACAACGGTATGAAACAAGACCTCATATTATCCTCATTTTTCAGATGAGGAAACTGAGGCTATGAGAAATTAAGTGCCTTATTCTAGTAAATATAGTTTAAAAAAACTAGTAAATATCTAAGGCAGGACTAGAACTCTGGTCTTCCTAACTGATTTTCCAGCATTCTAACCAAGACTGGGTCATGAGGCATGCCAAGAACTCTACTGACATTCTTGTGTTGTTGAGAGTAAGGAAGCACCGAACTCATTAGGTGAACCTCTTATGTCAAATTTAGAATAATACGTGGACCAGAATGACGCAGGAGGAAAGTGGCAGGAGGGGGCTATGATTTTCATTGCTACCAGGTTATCACATAAGATTTTGTATGTAGTGTCAGAATTCAAGTAAGGAAGGCCTGGTTGTGACTCCTACCCAGATACTTACTAGCTATGTTACCCGAGGGAGTTCACTTGACCTCTCCTCAAATGAGGATAATATTACACTATTATCCCGGGGTTATTGTTGGAGGAGACAATGAGATAATACATGTAAAGTACTTCGCAAACCTTAATATATTACCTATTGTTAGAATTTAAGTGACACAAAGCTATCAAGGAGTATGAACTGTACCTTTACAGAAGCTTCTCATGATTTCCAAATCCAATAAATCATTCTAAATTGTACATAAAACAATAATCTCAAAGTAAATTTTCTTTGGAGGTGATAGGAAATTAAAAGCACTTTTAAATTAATTTTAAAATATATTCCAAAGAGGGAGAGATTCCAAAAGAATTCAGAGTATTCCAGACAAGATTGCTACCTCAGAAAAGGTGTGCTTTCTCGTGTCTAGCCAATCAGTGTGAGGACGTCCCTCCAGTGAATCCTTGAGGAAAACCTGGAAAGGGAAGGGGCAGAAGTTTTCTCCAATTCTCTTTAGCAGACAGAATCTTTATCACAATTGACTGAAAAGTGTACAGAATTTAAAAATCCCACTGTAGCAATCATATATTGATGGAAAAAAGGCACTTGACTCAGCAGAGCAAAATACAGACTTAAATACTCTATTTCAACTAGCCAGCCTTCATACCAAGGTTAATATCACAGAATATTCCATGACACTTAAGAATATGTACATAATTTGATGCAATTAACCTATTATCCATTGAGGATCAATGTTAAGTGAGGCATAAGACAGGGAAGGGGATGTGCCCCAAAACTTTTTTGCCAGAGTTATGAAGTATTTTTGGCACCAATTGAAAAGTCCAAGGGATTCCCTCTCTCAGGGGTAAGATTCCTCAGTTATCTGTTTGCAGATGATGCTATAATGACCACATCAAGGCATTGGATTCTACAGGGCATTTTTTATTAAGTCCAAGGTAATTCCAATGAGATTGGTCTTGCCTCCAAAGACGAGAAGCAGAGGTAGCACAGAACACACATTGACGAGGTCATGATTCATATCCTTATTCTCATTATATTATCTGCCCCATTAGAATGCAAGTTCCCCTAGGGCAAATATTGTTTCAATTTGTCTTTATTTCCCTAGTGCTTGGCTCTGTGCCCGTCAGGTAGTAAGTGCTTAGTAAATACTTGTTGGCAACTAATTCAGTTAAAGTACTGTTGGCACATATGTATACCATGATATATATGAACATGTCAAAGCCAAGAGATCTCATACAATATGGAAGAAAAAATAAAGAAATTCTTTAGTGCTGATATATCTAATACTGACTTTCTCACACACCTCAGGCTCACTGAAGGTGAGAGGTATTTTTCCTCGATTTAAAAAAAATTCTTTAATCCTTTCCCTATTGTATTATTTGTCTAATAAGAAAATATTTGAATATTAAAAAGTTTGTTTTCAAAAGGCTTAGTCAAATGTCTCTAAATTGGACTAATGGAGGGGAACCATTTTATAAGACCACAGGAGCACAGATTCTGGTCCGGAAGATTCCACAGAAGCTAGTGAGTCCAGCCCCCTCTTTTTACAGATTGAGAAACTTCTATCATTCCATCATCTTTTGCCCTATTAACGTAGAAGGCAAAGGAAAAGAAGGTCCCCAAGCCCCACTTCAAGAAGATCTTTCTGATCTTCTGGACCATCTCTAGCACTACGTTTTTGTGGAAAAAACAAAAAAACAAACAAACAAAAAATGCTGAAGTCTTATATCCTCTGCCGTATAATTGTGGTGCACTTATAGACAAATAAGGGTTGATATTTGGATGTGTTAACACTTGTAAGAGGCTAAAGTGAATGTGTAATAGTTGTAATTTGATAGTTTGTCAGCATACTATTATTCCTTCATTGACTGAGGCTTTTCTTCTCCTTTTCATCCCCTACCCCATCTACTAGAAGCTGGCTCCTTCCATTCCAAAACTACTTTGCATTAATTGTGTGTATATGCATACACTAAAATATTCATATATGTACACATGTTTATACATATATACATACATACGTGGGTGTATATATGTGTGCATGTGTATATTTGTACAAGTTGTCTACCCTGAAAGAATATAAGGTCTTCAGGACAGGGACTGTTTTCATAGCTGTCTTTGTATCCCTTGTACCTGCCACAGAGTAGGTATTTAATATGTCTGTTGGTTGATTAAATGGCCATTCACTCATCCAAAAAACATTTATTGAGCATCAAATGTTTGGAATGCTTTCTTAAGCACTGAGAAAGTATTCTGTGTTGGGTTTTGGTAAGACCTGGTCTCTATTCCAGTGGACAGTTTGGTCTGCTGGTTGGTAGAACACACAGATAACTGTAATATACAGGCTATGTGGTAATTACATAGAGATGTTTAAATAAAAGTGCTCTGTAAGTACTGAATAAGGGAGAGAGGGGAGGTCATTATGACTTCAGGAAACAGGTGAGTAAAAGGAAAATGAATGACATTTGAGTGGGGTTATGCACTCTAGGAATGTTTCAGCCAGAAGAGGCAAGGACAATTGAGGCATAGTGGATACCATTAATAGAGGCACAAGATTTGGAGAATGCTGGGTGTCTAGTGGGTTTGGGTGGTAGAATTAGAATGGTTCCCTTTGACTGAAAAATAGTCAGTAAAGGTAGGGAGGAGGTAGAGCTCAGAGTGTGTTTAGGGGAACACGGAGAGTCTCTTGCTTAATCCTTGTGAATGAGCTTCCTAAAGTGGAGAAACATTCCCTTTGGAAACTCCCTGCACCAACTCAGACATAGTCCGTTTAGGATTTAGTCATATACTAGGAAGCTATCTGAAGATTATAGGGATTAAAGGAGTTAACTTGTGATAATTTACGTAGAGCATGTTGCAAACCTTAAAACAAACATACGAATGTTCATTATTATTACTGGAGAATGAGAGAGGCTGGATTTGAACCTAGGTCTTCCTGAAATCAATGAGTCACTTAGCATTTATTAATGATGACTATGGATTAATAACCATGCAAAATACTAGACATAAAAAAGAAAAAAGGCAATTCGTGCCTCTTAGGAACTTATATTCTGTAGGTCAAGACAACCCATAAAAGGGAGCTGAAAAGGTAGTGGGGGGAGGGAAGAGGAGTATGGTGCTGAAGG
The DNA here is from genome assembly GCF_011100635.1 of Trichosurus vulpecula. Taxonomy (NCBI): domain Eukaryota; kingdom Metazoa; phylum Chordata; class Mammalia; order Diprotodontia; family Phalangeridae; genus Trichosurus; species Trichosurus vulpecula. The sequence goes on along the minus strand of NC_050580.1, from coordinate 16,301,587 downwards.
ACCAAGAAGAGTGAAGCTTGGCTGGTCCTGGCCTTTCCTCAAAATAGTGATCTGAGGAGGAACTTAGAAATGGGAAGACAGATATTCCTCTTCAGTTCTTTAGAGATTATAGTCTGGGAGACAGGATCTCTGGGGCAAAGAGAACTTCTAGGAAGAGGGAGCAACTGAGGCATGGTGGACAAGTCTGGAGATGTGGCAGCAGGACCAGGACAGAAGACTCCAGTACTACAACAAATGATGGTGGATAATCAGATCCATACAAAGATAGATAGATAGCTGCAGATAGATGTACATTTGATGTCATAATAATATCCATATATGTAGATGTGGATATGAACAAAGATACATTCGAGTTTTAAGATCACTGAAGTAAAGGTCCAGAGAAAAGGATTAAACTCTGCAGCTGTATTTATGGTTTACAAAACTGACTCCAATTAATGTGTATTTACTTTGTATATTTTTGGTTTTTTTTTCCACATTGTTTCTTCTGTACAAGGTAAGCTCCTTGAGGGCAGGCACTGATTTAGTTACCTTTTTGTGTTCCCCAGCTGGGCATACTGATTTAAAAATACTTGTTGCTTGCTTGCGTGTTTTCTCATTTGCAAAAGTTATTAATAGTGTTTTGATCGCAGTAAGATCTTAATAAGTGTTTACCAAATGAAGCTGAGCTCAAATTTCACACTGTCAAAGAATATCGGGCTTTCCAGATTTTAATACATGCAAGTACATTTCACACATTTTGCTCAATCTAATTGACAGAGGGCAACTTACATGCATTTGAGCAGGAGGGTTCCCAATACCAGGTTCCCACTATGTTCGACAGCAGTTTTTCAGGGGATGACAAAGCACTGAAAGTCTCTTTTAGTTGTGCCTGGTTTTCCCAACAGGACTTGGTCATTGTACTGATTACTTATTCAATGAGTAACCCTTCCGTGAACATACAGGTTGCTCCTAATGAAGTTGGTCTAGCCAGAGAGAGGATTGGGAAGATTCCTGTCTCCAGTAAAAAAACCAAGGAGAGGTGGAGTCCTTCAGTGTACAAGGGCTGAGGGGAGAGCTATACTTCTGAGACTCACTTGGCCCTATCCCATATGGGTCTGGGAGACATTATCTTGGCTATGGTCACTCAGTATAGCTGGGTAGGGAAATAAATTAAAGAGGGTAAAAGAGAACTCTATATGAACCATGAAACTTAAGGAGCTTGCCTTAGCTAGGTAGAAGGGAGACATGAAATAACCTTTGAAACCTTTTCAAAGCAGGAGTGAAGATCTAGGCCTCCTGTAGTATTTCAACCTTCTCTTTCCATATTTCCCTTACAAAACCTCATTGAACAGGCCTTGGCCCTGTGCTTGGACCATAATAAGTGTTTAACAAATATATTCTGCCTGATTTACTTCTAAGACCACCTCTAAAATGGATGCAGGCCATTTTCTAGTACATTTTTCTTAAAATAGTTCTGACTTTGTCATCAGGAAATCTGGGTCCATATCTCATCTCTGACCCTGCAGGTACAACAAGATTTCTCTGAAACTTAATCCTTCACCTGTAAAATGGGTATAACCACACTTGGGCCATCTATCTCTCACAAATGTTGTCAGGAAAGTGATTTGTAAACCTTAAAACTTTCTAGAAATGTGAGTTATTACTATTGTTATATTTAGGAGGACAGATATGAGAGAATATGAATGGACCATTAGGATGCCATCTGGCTAATATTCAAATGGATTTGTGAGATTGTTTATTAGGAAGTTCCCTCCAATGATGCAGTTCATGTCCCAGCCAAACCTGTCCAGTCTGTGTTGGTTCTACCCAAGTTCTCCCATAGGTTTGCTATAAGAGAATCCTTTGATTATGCCATTTACTTTCTTATTACTTACGAGAAATAGCAGTAGAGCACATGGGCCATCACTCAATTCTGCTTCTTCTTCAGATGATCAGCTCCTCTTCTTTTCTGCCGATACATTTTTATATGATATCTTTTATTATATTACTGCTTCATCAAACACTAAGCCTGACCTTCATTTTGAATTGGTTGCAGTCTGATCACTCCTGCCACACACTTCTTAATTGCCTTTTAGGTGATATTCCTTTTCAATTCACTGGGGGTCTTAGCATTCTAAGACTCACAGACATACAACTCATGCAGAATATTAGCATTAAAAAGGTAGATGATCATTTCAGGTAGAAGTTTAGGGTCATTAAATAACTCTAAAATTTTCCCAAAAGACTCAGTCTGTTCTTCATCCTGTTCAGTTCTGGGCCAAGTTACTGTCCATTTGTAGTCTCTATCCAAGAGATATATACACTGATGAACACACTCACTAGATTGTCTAACTGAATATTGTAGACTAGGTAATAGGGATGAAGTATCCCTGTTACCACTTGGTTTATTAATCAAATAACCCAAGGCCTGTGGCTCCCTAATAATAGTCAGTAACGTCACTTTGCAGATGAAGGGCAATTTGGACCATGGTTCAAATGTGACATAATGGAAAAGAAAGAAAGAAAGCCCAAGAATGGAGGCTAGAAATATTACAAAGTCTGACTGATATTGATGATTTAACTATAATTTCATCAGAATGGTAAAATTCTTAAAACACTGATCACACTTTATCTATAGTTTAACATGTAAACCAAGAGGGGTCTGATGCCCATGAAGGTTAAGTGCCTTGCCAAAGGTAGGCTCCACGGCTAATACAAGTCAAACACTAGGATGATCACTGTAATCCATACTCCAAATCCAATATGCTACCCAGGATACTATAGGGTGTCCCTAAAGTCTGGACACAGGAAATCTCATTAACATCTCATTAACCATTTCACCGAAGGCTCTGAAGACTGTGTGTTGTTCAGCAACTTCTTTGTCTGGGGTATGCTAAAGGAGAAGGTGTACTCAGTGAAAATCACAGATGCACATGCTTGATTGAACGCATAAAGAGTGAATGTGCTAAAATTGACGACAATGTGGAGCTATTGCATCAAGTTGATGTGAATCTTGCAAATTGCATCAACCTTTGCATCACAAATGATGGCCATCATATTGAAGGTGTTATTTGTTAATATTCCAATTAAATAAAATGTTTTTGAAAACTTCATTCATTTCATTTCTTGAAAATATACATTTTTGCTTGTGTGTCCAGACGTTAGGAACACCCTGTATAATGCCTCCCCAACCTACAGAGATCATAGGTCAATTAGATCAGAAAACACATCTTCGAACAAAAACTTTATAGTGCAAATTTGCCAATTTGTTTCTAAGATCTACTCCTTTTTAAACCTTTTTATGTGTAGTCACCCTTCTTAAAGAGTGAGCCCCTTGGGGGCATGGACTGTCTTATGCTTCTCTTTATATCCTTAGCACTTGGCACAGTTGTTAGGCTACTGCAGGTGCTTAACAACTATTAGCAAACTATTGACCAGGAACTTACTTTCTTTCTGTGATTATTCTGTTCTTTTTCATTTTAAGTATTGTTGCTTAATGTCCTTTAAGATAAAAGGTGCTGAATGCATAATGACCACCTTTCACCTTCCCCATTTAGAGGCAACAACTACATATTTGGTTATGCAAATGTAGGTCTATTCATTAGTGTGCTAACTCTGGGAACACAGACTCGTCAATTATCTGGTGCTAGAATGATCCAAAACTTGATTTCCTGTGATGAAAGCCTGGCTATGCAGCGGAATCTAAAACAAACAAACAAAGACTGATACCCAGATTAAGGGTGTTTTCCAGGGCATACAGCCTCTCTCAGTGTATCATTTGCTACAATTGCTATGGAAATGTACTACAAGCCAACTTTAAAAGAGCTGAGGACCATCATTATCATGAAATAAATGGTCGTGGAAGTGACAATATGTGTCCATGTCAATAACATGAAATCCAAAAATGGTATACCCAGAAAAAATACTCTTTTTGAGGACAGAGATCATAGGATCCTAGATCTTGGGCTTTAATGGAACTTGAAAGAAGAAAGTGCCTTGTCTAATGATGTCATGTTACAGATTTCAAAAGAGGATTTTAAGCAGAGGCTGGTTGATCACTTTTTGGAAACAGTGTCATGAGAATTCCTTTCACATATGCTTTGGGCTATGTGGCTGTTGAGTTTCTCCCAACTGTAAAGTTCTGTGATTCAATGAAGTGGAGACCCAGTCAGGAAGAACTCAATTCAGATATTGGCTCAGACACTAAGGAGGTGTGTGACCTTGGGCAAGTCTCTTAACCTCTCAGCCTCTGTTTTGTTGTCTGTAAAATGGTGACAATAATAGAAACTACTTTGCAGGGCTTTGTGAAAATCAAATTAAATAGTGTTTTTAAAGCATTTTGAACTGTAAATATTATTTTTTAATGCACAGCTCAGAAAGATTACCTACCCCATACCTTTCTAACTTTGGGTACTTTATATAAAACTTCGTAGGTTGAAAACAATTAATTAATTTCTCCAGGTTTTTTTTTTCTGAAATGTTTAATAGGCTTGATAACAAAAGAAGAATCTATCACAGGGCAAATGAGATTTATGATCTGTAAATTAGCTTTGTTCAGGTCATCACAATGATCTGAGCCTTGCCCACTCATATTTTGTGTCATTCCTATAACACTGTCTTTACTCAGGCAGAAAAATGGGGACAATTATTCCTTCCAAAAATGGAAAGCACTTATATCTTGAGCTACTCACAATTGCCTGGCTCTTGGGTTATAACAATAGTCCTGCCATTTTCTTTTTCTTTAATCCTAAAAGCATGAAACCACACAAATCCAAGAGATGATAAATAACCCATTCTTGACTTTAATGTTTACTAAAGAAATCAAATGACTTTGGTTCCCACAAAGTGTTTGTGATGAAGAACAATTAGGATTCTATTTGACCTACATGTGGGTAACAGCAGAAAAGAAAGCTTGATATTCTCCTTTTCCTCATTACACATACTTAAGCATGTTATAGCTTAGCTCATTTTTTTTCTGTTGAAAAGCTCCCTTTTTTAAATAGTTCTGGTCCTGGAGCAGGTGATGGGGAAGGGAAGAAGATGTGATGAAAAGTTTCTAAAGTCATTCACTAATTCCACAGATGCCATCCAGGATTCCATTAAATAAGAGCAATTCCCTTGAGCAGAATATCACTGTCATACTCTCTTTTTCTCCTACCTTAGGGTTCTTAGATCTTCTTATGTTGTGACAATGAACACTAGTACAAGCCATCTTTTATTTTTGCCTTCCTTCCATCCTGCCAAATGAAAGTGGAATGAATTTCATTATTATGGGAAACTTTTTTTTCATATTTTAATATAGTAGACGAAACTGGCAAAGGAAGAGATTATAGTCTTAAGTCTCCAACTTCGAGTAACCCCAAAATGTAAATGTATTTATATCTAATAAAAACTATTTCTTGAGCCTATATGAGAAATATAGGCCTAACTCACTAACCTGCTATTTAATCCCTCTTTAATTTGATGCCAGCCTAGCAAGAGAGGTTTGTCTTTTACTATTCTCATCCATATCTTCCATATCTGCCTGGTTGCAGTCACTTACCTCCGTCAACGACTCTTACTTGCTGGCCTCTAAACATTTGCTCATTTCATTCTTGGGATCTAGAACGACCTGTGCTTCCATTGCTGATCATCCCCCTCACTCTTCAAGCCCCATCACAAACCCTACCTTCTCTTGTTATTCCAGATTTAATGTCCCTCTATTTTGAACTACTTAATTGATTCCACTTTTAATTACCCTCAGTGAATGCTGCCATGGTTTCTGGTCCTAATGGCAAGAGAGCTAGGCTTTTTGCTGCCCCGACCAGAAAAAGTGTTCTGGAGTATTTTATCACCAAGAGAAATTCCTGCCCCAGGGCCCTCTTGTTCTAATCTGTGATAACCTCTGTCACCCAAGTTGCAACAATCTCGCTAACAGCTGTTGTAGGGTGTAAGACCCAACAAGACCAGCAACAAGAGCTTCCAGCACAGGTTCATTTGATCTGCTTTACTAAGGAAAGCAACGTTAAGGGGTTAACAATCTCACTTTAATCCAACATACAAATATCATTCACTTAGTTCAGGAGGAAGAACCAGCAACCTAAACTTCTGAGCAAATACAAACAAATTGCAAACATACACAATATAAACAGACCAAATCACAATTCATAGTTATCAGAAAGCATCAGCATCTGGGTACACAAGCCTGGAGTCTCTTAGATTAGCTGCCCAGAGTCCCACACCACTCTTCCAGTGGCTGAGAGCCCCAAGGGAGGACGCCAACCTCTGGATTTATATATCTTGTTCAGGGTCAAAGGGGAGTCACATGTGCAGCTCACCCACATGACCTAAAAGCATCACAAACATGTGTCTTAAACCCATGTGGCCTAGGCTTTCCCTTGAGGCAAGGAGGTCATAAAAGACTCCTGATGTAATTAAAGAAACAAAGGCTTGACTCATCAAGGACACTTGATTAAATAAGTGCTAAAAGAGAAAACAGTAAAAAGGTCCCACCTTAATTAATATTTCAACCCATCACATCAATACCTTGCTCTAGCCAGCATGTGTATTCCACTACTGAATCACCTGCTCGGGATCTAGGTTGCCTCCTGGATGAGAAATTGTGACCATATTCCATCACATTGTTATCATTGCCACAATCCCACCCTATACCCTGCTATTTGGATTAATGGTCGAATCAGACATCCACTACATCTAGTCCTTGTTCCAGTCATGATCCATGCTACTGCTGGCCTTCTTCATGCCCTGCTGATTTAAGTACTCTGCTGCCACATTTACCCTGCCCTAGCTTTCCAGTTCTTGAACCAGAATCAAATCAATTATATTAAGAAAAAAAAAAACTGTCTACTTGCCTCTACTCACTAACTTTACAAATCAAAATATCCCTCCCTGACCACCACAACATGTATTGTCTTGCTTTAATAGACTGCAAGCTCCTTGAGGGCAGAGACAATCTTTGCTTTAAAAAATAAGCAAATTAATTTGTATTGCTACTTTTTTTTGCATAATCAAGATTTTTCGCAGTGTACTTCCCTCTCATTCTCTCTTAGAAAGCCATCCTATATAAGAAATGTTATTTCTGGGGCAGCTAGGTGGTGCAGTGAGTAGAGCGTTGGCCCTGGAGTCAGGAGGACCTGAGTTCAAATCCAGCCTCAGACACTTGACACATATACTGGCTATGTGACCTTGGGCAAGTCACTTAACCCCAATTGCCCTGCCAAAAAATCAAAAAAAGAAAAAGAAATACTATTTCTTAAAGGGAAAAAAGAGAAAGAAAAAGTTTAAAATATTAGCAAAACCAATAAATACCTTGAAAAAGTCTGAAAATATTTGCAAAGTACCACACCCATAGAACTCCCACCTCTTTAAAGGAGTGGATGGGGGATATTTGCTCATATCTGTTCATTGGGGCCGCACTTGGTTTTGGTAATTTCATTTCATTCAGTTTTATTTGTTTCACTGTTGTTCTTTGCATTTATCATGCTGTGCTTATTTTGGTACATTGTTTTCTTGTTTCTGTCTTATCAGATCGTGTGGATCTATTCATGTTTCTCTATATTTATCATAGTTACTGTTTCTTACAGCACAGTAATATTACATCACATTTGCTTAATGATCCCGAACTAATGGACTTGTACTTTGTTTTCCAATTCTTTGCTACTACAAAAATTGCCATTGTAAATATTTTGATGACTATGTGGACTTTCTTCTTGTCAATGACCTTCTTGTGGGAACAAGCCTCATAATAGATTCCCTAATAAAAGGATAGTTAAAATCTACTTGGTGCTACTTTTCACCAAATGATTATAATGATTCACAGCTCCAATAATAATGCACTAGTGTGCCTATTTTCCTGTAGTCCCTCCAACATTGACTACTCCCATACTTTGTCATTTTTGCCAAGTTCTAGGATGTGAAGTGAAATCTCAAGGCTGTTTCGATTTGCATTCATCTTATCCCGAGTGATTTAGTTAATTGTTTCATGTGGTTATTAATAGTTTACATTTTTAAAGGCAATCAAGGTTAAGTGACTTGTCCAAGGTCACACAGCTAATGAGTATCTAAGACTGGATTTGAACTCAGGTCCTCCAGACTTCAGGGCCAATGTCTTACCTACTGTCCCACCTAGCTGCCCAAAATTGTTTTCTTTTGAGAATTTTTCTATACTTTGACCATTTATATATTTGGGAATACTATATATGTATTTTTCCCTTTCTATTTGACCTTTTACCTCCTTAAGCTACTTGTGTTATTTTTGTTCATGCAGAAGATTTTCGATTTCCTGAATTAAAGCTATCTTATTTTTATTTTCTTTTGCAAATACTTCTATATTTTATTTGGTTCAGTATACTTCTACTTGTAATTTTAAAAGATATATGACCTCATCTTCTAGCATTTTGTAGTATCATCTTTAACATTAAGGTCATATATCCTTTTAGGATGTATTGAAAGTTATGGTTTAATATGCCTAATTCCTGCCAGACTGCTAGTTTTCCCCCAATTTTTTTAATCACATAAAGAGTTTGTCCCTAAGCAACATTTTCTCATTTATCAAGCACCAGATTATTGTGTTACATTACTTCTGATTCCCATGTCTAATCTATTCTATTAACCTATGTCTATTTATTTTTAACCATTACCAAATGGTTTTGAAGACTTTCTGCTTTATAATATAGCCTGAGTTGTGGAAGTTCTAGTCCTTGTTTATTCTTTCTTTTTCATTCTTTCCCTTGATATTCACGGTCTTCTTTTTCTTCAAAGGAATCATGTTATTATTGTAAAGTTATTATTGTATTATTATTGTAAAGTTATTATTGAAAGTTTTGCAGCTATGCTATTAAAACCACAAATTAATTTTGATAATATTTTTGTTTTTTATTACATTCACATGACCTATCCATGAGCAATGAATATTAAACATCTATTTAAATTGCTTTTATTTTCTTTAAGTAGTACTTTGAATCTATACAAGTTTTTTTGGGTACTTTGAAGTACTTTATGCATTTTTAGTCATTTGGAATGGAATATCCTTTTTCAGTGATTGCTTTCAAGATTTTATTAATTATTATGTGGAAATAATGTTAATGGGGGAGAGAAGTTTCACTTTGTAGCTTGTAATTTAATTGAAACTATTTTATTAATTACTATATTTGATGATTTCCTAGGATATTCTAAGTGAACCATCATGGCTTTACTATTTAGTGGTGGTTTATCTCTTTAGTATCTTTATTCCTGGTGCAGTGGATAGAGCAGTGGACCTGGAGTCAAGAAGACATGAGTTTAGATGTGACCTCGAACACTTCCTAGCTGTGTGATCTTAATCAGGTCACTTAACTTATCTTTGCCTCAGCTTCCTCATGTGTAAAATGGGAATGATAATTGTACCTAACTTCCAGAGTTGTTATGAGGATAAAATAGCATAGACACAGCACCAGGCATGAAATATGCCCTATATAAATATGAGATGACGACGACGACGATGATGATGATGATGATGATGATGATGATGATGTTTACCTCCTGAGATAGGTGTGAGGATCAAATGAGATAATAAATGTAAAGTTCTTAGCACAGTGCCTGGCACATAGTAAGTGCTATATAAATGTTAAATACAATTATTACTTTTCTTGTCATAATACTATTGCTAGATTTCTAGACACATATCAAATAATACTTGGGAGAGTAAGTATTCTTTCTTTACTTCAATATTTATTGGGAAAGCTTCTAGTTAATCCCCATTGAATACAATGCTCACTTTTAGTTTTAGATTGTTTCTATGTTTTAAAAAAGATGGCATTATGACTATAATTTGTCACATTTTATCATCAATGAGGGTTGTGCTTTTTCTCAAAGGCTTTTTCTGCATCTATCAAGACAATAATGTAGCATTAGATTTTTTTTCTGTAATATGATTAATGATAATGAAGATTTTCTTATTATGCCTGCTTGTATCCCTTGCATACATTTAACTTGGTCATGATGAATGATGCCTTAGATGAATTGCTTTTATCTTTTGAATGGGATTTTATTTTAATTTTTATCAAATTTAGTGATATTGTTTACCTATAGTTTTATCTTTTGCTTTGTCTTTTTCTGGAGTAGGTATTATAAATATGCTTTACTCATAAAAGTAATCTCGTAGAATACTTTATCAATTTTGAAAATATTTTTGGAATATTAGCACTACACTTGTTCCATATAATTATTCCCTAAATATATATCAGGCCCAGCCCAGGAGTTCACCTTTGATCACTCCAAAACAACTATTCTATAGACGTATTTCATTTTTTGAGATTACAATAATTTTAAAAATTCCATTGGCCTTCTGCCATTTAAAGTATTTCATATTTTTGAAAGTATTGTTCTACTCCTTTCATGTTTTCAGGTTTGTTAGCATGTAACTGTGCACAGTAGGTTCTGACAATACTTAGTTATTTCCACTGGTTCTTTTTTTTTAAATTTCACCTTGTTCATTTGCTGTTCTGTTGATTTGGTTTTCTGCCCTCTTCTTTATAATCAGATTGTCTAAATATTTATCCTTTTTGTTATTTTTTTTTCAAAAAACAGCTAGAGTCTTATCACCTCTTTAGTTTTTGTTTGCTTTCAATTTATTTTCCCTCTAGTTTCCAATATTATCTCTTTTTGTTTAATTTGTGGGCTTATTTTATTTCTAATTTTTAAAAATGCATATTCAGTTCATTATTCTCCTTTTCTGTTATCTTAATAAATGTTTTTGGGGATATAATTTCCCCCAGAGGACTGGCACTGTATATCATGAATATTGACATGTTTTTCACCACATTTTTTCTTTTACATAATTATAAATTGTTTCTATGCTTGGTTTTTTAACCATTTATATTTAAGATTTCATTTTTCAGTCTCCATTTTTGTCTGTGTTCTTTGTGCTTTAAAATTAATTGCTATTTTTATTTATTATAGTCTGTAAAAGATGAGCTTACCATTCTAGTCTTTTTTATTTTTATTTTCAATATCTCTGTGCCTGAAAACGTTGCCATTATTGTATAAGTAACATGTGGCACTTACTAATATGCATATTCTTTAGTAGTCCCATTAACAAATGTTATGCCTTTTGGTTCTAATTTCTCCAGCAATTTGTTCAATTCTTTAATTTCTCTTTTTAATCTTTCTTTGGATTTCCAAAAACTAAGGAAAATACATCAAAGTCCCCTGTTCTTATTTTATTAATTTATACCTCCTTGAAATTTAGTGAATAGATTCAGATGTTGAGTAACTTGAAGCATATGCATCTAATATTGATATTGTTTTGATGACTGTGATTCCCTTCAGCATAATGTAGTTGTATTGTTTATCTCTAATTATGTTATACATTTTGTTTTTATTTTATTTAATAAAATAATTGCAACTCTTTCTTTGGATTCTCCTTACGTATAGTAAATTTTGCTCACAACTTCCATTTTTATCCTGTCTGTGTCTTTGATTTTTAGCTGTATTTTTTGTAAACAACAGATTGTGGGGTTTTGTTTTCTCAGTATTTTCATTTCATTGGATTGCATAACATATTCACTTTTAAAGTTTTGAGAATTCTGATTATGTATTTTTTCCATTTGTTTCCATATTTTTTTTTGAGTTAGGATATTTTACTACTCTTCCTCTGTGAAGGTAGCAATTTATCTCTTGCTATTTCTACTTAATCTAAGATAATCATATTTTTACCAGCTCATTTCCCCTCACTCTCAAACTATCCCCTCTTTTCCCTGGATTTTTTTTCCCAGTTTTACTTATAAAACCCTTTTTCTTTTTATCTGGTTAACCAATTATTCTTCTTTTCTATGAGTTAAGTGGCTTCATAAAATCCCAATTCACTTCTTCCCCTTCAAGTTCTTTAGTTAGTTTTTTTTTTTAATTTCCTGAACTTATTTTCAAACAAGGTATTCTTTATTTTATTGTGTTCAATAATTATCTTTACTTTCTATCTATTCTAGGCTTTTATTCTTTGATTCAGAATCTTTAAACTTTTTTTTTCTCTCTATCTCTTTTCATCATGGAATTTAAATTTCCATTACCTATTTTGAGTTCTGTCTTCTAAATAGATTATATGTTGCTGGCTTATAAATCTTTAATTTTCTCTATTTTTCTGTCGTTGTTGTGACTCAGTCTTATATGTATCAATTCCTGCAGGAAGTAGAGAGTAAAGCAGCAGCATCCCATCGTAGAAATTTTTATGTGCTACTGACTGTATGATTCCCCATGCCTTCCCCATGATCATTTTAACCAATTTTCTATGAAAATCCCATCTCTAAGTTAATGTCCTCCCACTATTATGGATGAAAGTTGCATCCAGGAGTTCTGATTCTCCTCCTGAGAAAAGATGCAGTCTAAGAGTCACACCACTTTCTTAAAGATGGTAGTCTCTCTAAGCGTAAAATCTCTCCCAAATATATCCATTTTAAGACCTCATCTCCATTACCATATATCTCTCTCATATATCTCATCCCATAGGAATATTCTTTAATATGACCTGCTCCCATCAATGATGTGAAAATCCTTTCCTTTCCATTCCTTGTTTCAATTCCTCAATTTTCCTCCTTACCCATTCTCCCAAAGACCATCTTCTTCCAGATAGACTCAAGAGTTATTTTCCCTACCTTATTTACAATTTACTTGAGGGACATGCATTACATATTTCCCTCTATCTTCTCCCCCACTCTTTTACTGCACCCTCCCATTCTGCATTTTAGTGCCACAAGAAAATGTTGATTCCCTTGTACATGAAGCAGTATGTGGCTTAGCTAAAAATGATTCAGGCCTCTTCCTTCGTTGATTTATTTTATTTGAGTTCCACTTTCATATTTATCTTCTTTTGTACTTTTAGGGAAAAAAATCTTTTCATGTTTTTTAACCCCACAACAGTCTTACTCTAGTATTATTTTTCTTAAAAAAAAACTGGGTGCAATTCATTTTGTTATTCGTGCCTTCTTTGCTTACTCTACCTTTGTATTTTTCTCATGTTTCTGTTTTGTGGGATATTTGCTCACTTGTTCTATGCACTGGGAGTGTATAATATTTCAAATGCCACTTTTCTGTTCACATTAGGCTCAGGCTTGCATATATCACTTTAGGTCACATCTTGAACTCCTGGGCTCTTCAGAATTCTTAGATTTCCATTTACTTCTGTGGCATCTGGTAAATGTACAATAGTCTTGTACTATTAAAACTTCTTTTCCTTTATCTTGGAAGCTCTTCCTGCTGGTTATATGCAGAATTTATTGTTTGTCATTGAAGTTGGTAAATTTTAGAGAAAGTTGGGTGCATAAAACCAGCAGAGATCCCCAGGCTTCCCATCACAGGACGGGAGTCTGTCGAACTGACAGGAGGCAGCAGCACAGTGCCTGTGGCCTGAAGAAATCTACTCCTGAGGCTTGCAACCCAAAGATTTGAAACTTGCCTTCTTGAACTTCTGGGAGTCACAAATGGCCAGGTAAAAGGCTCTCATCCCTCCCTCCCTGACCCAGAAAATACATTGGGAAAAACCCTGGAATAGAGGAGCCAGAAGTGGGGCTTCAGTAGCCAAAGAGCAGGAGTGCCTCAGTACCAGAAGGATGGAGCCAGTAAGGGTCAACACCAGAAACCCAGACATGCCTTTGCACAGCAAGGATAAGTGGCAGAGACCAGCAGGGACACTGGCTGAGACCACTGTGCTGGAGAACACCCCCAGGGGAAGAGGGACTTCCGGCAGCCAGACGAACCCTCCTCCACACCTCAGGAAACCTGAGGCCATAGCACACAAAACCAGTAACTAGGCTTACAATTCCCAGAACAAGAAACCTGGGACAGAGCTCCCTGAGCCCCAGAAGCAGAAATCTACTTTAAAGCAAGAAAAAAGCTAACCAACATGAAGAAGAACACACAAAAAACAACATTGATTCTTTTTATGGAGAGAAGGAAGATCAAAATACCAATTGGGAAGAGGACAGCGTTGACACTATACGCACATCTGATATCTCAAAAGGCAATGTGAACTGGTCTCAAGCCCAAAAAGCATTCCTGGAAGAGCTAAACGAGGATTTTAAAAACAAAATTAGGGAGGTAAAAGAAAAGATGGTAGATAACTGTCCTGAGGTCCTAAAACCAGAGGGGAAAATAGTCATTGAATGAATCCATCAATCACCCCCGAAAGAGATCCCAAATTGAAAATTCCAAGAAATATTATAACCAAATTTCAGAATTATCTACTCAGGAACAAATCCTACAAACAGCCAAAAAGAAACAATTCAAATATCATGGAACTATAGGCAGGATCACTCAGGATTTTTCAACTTCTACATTAAATGACAGGAGAAATTGGAACACAATATTCCAAAAGGCAAAGGAGCTTGGACTACAACCAAGGATTAACTACCCAGCAAAACTGAGCATAATTTTTCAGGCAAGGATATATACATTCAATGAAACAAGGAAATTCCAGACCTTCCTGATGAAAAGACCAGAGCTCAATGGAAAATTTGATCTTCAAATAAAAACTCAAGAGAGACATAAAAAGGTAAATGAGGGAAAAAACCCACAAACCTGGTTAATCAGTAAGGGCAAATTGTTTACATCGTTATATGGGATTATATTGTTATATATACATTATATGTATGTATATATATAATATATATGTCAATCTTGAGAATAGTACAGTTATTATGAAAATTGAACAGGATACACATAGACTGTGGGTGTCAGTATAAAATGACTGATATGTTGATAAAAATATAATTAAGAGATATAAAGGGAGGGTTCTGGGAGAAGGGGTAAGGAGATAATAGAAAAGGGTAAATTACATCACATGAAGAGGCACAAAAATGTATTATAGTGGAGGGAAAGAAAGGAGGGAGAAGAGTAGTATATGAGCTTCATTCTCATCAGATTTGGTTCAAGAAGAGAACAACATACTCTGATAAGTATAGAAATCACACTTTTCCTACAGGCAGTAGGAGAGGAAAGGGGAAAGAAAAGGGGGTGATGAGAAGGGAGGGAAGAAGTAACAAGGGGAAAAGAGTAAGAAGGGAGGGGAATCAAGGAGGAGGGTAAATTGAGGAAGGCAGCGATCAAAAGCAAAACTTTTGAGGAGTGGAAAGGAGAAGGGAAAAATAAAAGCATAAATGGGGGGGAATAGGATGGAGAAAAAGACATAGCTTGTAATCATAACTGTGAATGTGAATGAGATGAATTCTTCCATATAATGGAGGCAGATAGCAGAATGGATTAAAAACCATAATCCTACAATATGGTGTTTACAAGAAACACATTTGAAACAGGGAGATACACACAGGGTAAAGGTAAAAGGCTAGAGCAGAATATATATTGTGCTTCAGCTAAAGTAAAAAAAAAAAAAAAGCAGGAGTAGCAATCCTAATCTCAGACAAAACAAAAGCAAAGATAGATCCAATTAAAAGAGATAAGGAAAGACACCATATCCTTCTAAGAGGCATCATAAACAATGAAGCAATATAATTATTTAACATATATGCACCAAGTGGTATAGCATGCAAATTCTTAGAGAAGTTAAGGGAGTTACAGGAAGACACAGACAGCAAAACCATACTAGTGGGGGACCTCAACCTCCCCCTCTCTGTACTTGATAAATCTAACCTCAAAATAAATAAGAAAGAAGTTAAGGAGGTGAATAGAATTTTAGAAAAGGCAGATATAACAGACCTCTGGAGAAAACTGAATGGAGATAAAAAGGAATATACTTTTTCTCAGTGGTACGTACTCAAAAATTAACCATGTACTAGGCGATAAAAATCTCACAATCTAGTGCAGAAAGGCAGAAATAGTCAATGCATCCTTCTCAGATCATGATACAATAAAAATTGTTTGTAATAAAGGAGCATGGAAAGATAAAGTAAAAATTAATTGGAAACTAAATAATCTAATCCTAAAGAATGAGCAGGCCAAAGAACAAATCATAGAAACAATTAATAACTTCATTCAAGAGAATGACAATAATGAGACAATATACCAAAACTTAAGGGATGCAGCAAAAGCAGTTCTTAGGGGAAGTTTTATATCTCTAAATGCTTACATGAATAAAATAGATAAAAAGAAGATCAATGAAATGGGCATGCAACTGAAAAAGCTAGAAAAAGAAGAAACTGAAAATCCCCAATTAGGTACCAAATTAGAAATACTGCAAATCAAAGGAGAGATTAATAAAATTGAAATCAAGAAAACTATTGAACTAATAAAACTAAGAGCTGGTTTTATTTAAAAGCAATGAAATTGATAAACCCTTGGTCAATTTGATTTAAAAAAAGAAAGAAGAGCACCGATTATCGGAGGGAGCAGGATGATGGTGGGCTGCGCCGGAGCGCCTGTGGCTTCTCGGTTCTGGAGGCTCTGCTCTGGGGCCCTGAGGCTCTCCGCAGGTTATGCAAGAAGTGCCATCATCAGATTGTGTAGTATAGGGGAATATGGAGCAAACAACATATATGCTAGACAAATGGCTGTACTAGGTAAAACGAATGTCCTACCAGTTATTCAGAAAATGTGGTATCAAGAAAAGGCCAATTTGGAAAAGTTTAATGAGTTGATGGTTACATTATAGTTCAACCAACTATTCTGATGCCCTTTTGGAATGTAACTGAATTTGTATTGGGTGCTGGAACAGCCTTATTTGGGAAGAAAGGGGCAATGGCTTGCACTGTGGCTATGGAAGAGTCAATAGCACACCATTATAACAATCAGATTAGGACATTGATGGAAGAGGATCCAGAAAAGTGTGAAGAACTCCTTCAGATAATTAAAAAAATTTCAAGATGAGGAGCTGGAAGACCATGACACAAGGCTTGACCATGATGCACAATTGGCACCAGCATATACCATCTTGAAAGGCACTATTCAGGTTGGATGCAGAGCTGCAATATATTTATCAGAACGATTTTAAAATACTTCTTTGTGATATTATGTAAAAGATGATAGTAACTGAAGGAGTTATATTTGCACATGTGAACTTTACAATTATTGTGAACTTTGTTAATAAATTGAATAATTCTACTCTAAAAAAATAAAATGAAAAAAGAAAGAAAAAACCAAATTACCAGTATCAAAAATGAAAAGGGTGAATTCACTTTCAATGAAGGGAAGAAAAGTTGAAACTCAAAAACATGTAGAATTGAGTGTTGTAAACTAAAAATAAAAAATCTAATTAAAAAATTGGTAAATTTACCAATTAACTGTATGTCTGGAATATGCAGGAGAATTGTTGTTGTTTTGGCACTCTATGGAATCTTTGATTGGCACCTTTATGTATTCAGAAGCTCTGAGAAGTTTGTTCATACTATTTCTTGCATTACGATCTTGAGGGTTTTCTTAAACTTTTTTTTATCTTGGAGAACTTGGATATGTGTGTGTATACGTATACATATATATGCATACATATATATACACGCATATATGTTTGTACATATATATACACACATGGTATACACATATGTACATATATTGCCAAATAATTCAACTGTTCATGACTGCTTTCATATTTTTTCTGCTTTCAATTTTTTTTTATTTCTCTCTTGAACCATTCACAAAATTTTACTGTAGCTTGAAAGTCTCTTGGCAACTGAGTGAGTCTTTCATCAGATCTTGATTCATTTTTCATTTAAATGCAAAATTTATTGAGAGATATTTGAAACATTTAGATGATTTGGAGCACATTTGTATGTTATTAATGTCTTCCTAGTTATGTCTACTTATGTTCAGTGTCTTTAACTGAATTCCTTTCTTCCTAATATCTTTGGCACTTCAGTGTCTCCCTGACCATTTTTTACTTTTATCTTTCACTTGTTGATTACTTTCACTTTAGTAATTGATACCTCCAAGGACTAGATCTCATAGTTGCCTCAGCTTCCTTCAATGCTGGAAAATTCACTTTTTACCTCTCTCATTTTCTAACCCACCTGACTTCTAGAGTCTGTACTTTCCCTCAGTTGATACCAAAGATATTTTTTTCATCAAGCCTAATATAGACACACATAAGACCTGATACACTGTCCCAGTTCCCCTGTTTCTTTTTTCTTTAGCTGAATACCACTGCAACACTCTGAAAGAGCAGATTTCTGCTTTTCTATACTTTCACTTTCCTGTGACAGATGAGGACAGGCACAGAATAAAATTCTGTTGCTTTTTGTACACAATTCTGGAGTGAGGGCAGGGGTGGGAAGCATGCTGGTAAGGAATCCAGCTTCAGCAAGGAAATTGCTAAGTGAATCCTTAATTATAAGTCTATGGGTCTAACTGTGCAGCTATCCCAGAGTATGGTGGGGGGTTGGGTTCTTGGTGAATATTGTGGAGGTTAGGAATTAGCCTTCTTTGGTATTAATTCATAAGGTTATTACCTCAAAATATTTCTTAATGTCTTATTTTGTGAAGATAGTTGCTATTACTTTTTTTTTCCTCACATACAAATTTTATTAGAAATATGATGGAGCATTTCAATGATTTCCTTGAATTTCTTGGAAAATCATGAAATTATTTCCATATCCAAGGTAATCAAATAGATTTTCATGAGCCAAACATGACAAAAATATCAGAGTTTTAAATGGAAATCTAAATACCAAATCTTGTCTAAGATGAAGTTGACTTCATCATGCCCAGTGAGGTAGAATTCTGAAGAAGGATGTTTGACATTTACCTGAGAATGATGGGCTGAGATACTTTTAAAAACCAGAATTCACTTGTCATCAGTCAGAGAGGTAAATATCATGGAAAGGTCAAATCTTCTTGAATAGATCAAAGAACACCAAGTTTGTGAACAGGATTAGGTGTTTGTTCACAGCAAGAAGGGCAATACTCTGTACACATATTTTCAAAATGTTACTAATGCAGATTAACTATGTTCATTTGAGAGATAGGTGGATGGAAATGCCTTTGGCATTAGTGAGACCTTGAGTTACTTTAGCTTTGACTGTGGTCTCTATTAAGGGTTTGTGCAACTTTAGTATTAAATTTGGAAAGACTCATCATAGCTTATACTAATAAGTATTTCCATTGAGCAAGGGGAGAAGGAATAAACTTCATTTAAATTAAAATATGAATGTTTTGGTAGATTACAAACATAATAGGGACAGCTGCTGCTTCTGCCAACAAGGTTTAAGCACTCCTATTGGGATCCAGACCACTGGTTCTACCTGCTCTGAGGGTAGATACACACACACACACACACACACACACACACACACACACATGACCACCAGATCTACTACTGAATAAACCAGAAAATGAGACCTCAAGATGGGACTAATCAACATTGGTGTACCTCCCATCCACTGCTACTCAAATTGGACTCATTGTCCAATAGTTAGCATACTCCCATAACCTTATCACTTCCCTATCACTGTGATGCTGAATCCCAGATTACTCTCTCTCCAATTTCAGCCTCATCTTGGTATGGAAGTCAACATGTATTCTTCAAGACCATGCCCATGGAGGACAAGATATGACAGATTCTCCCAAATTGAAAGACTTCTGTCATATGGTCAAAGGATGTCTTATTTGTTCCATTTCTGAACCCAAATAACAAACACAATCTTAACCAAGACTGACCTAAAATGAGACACTTTGTAATCTCAGGATGAGGCAAACTAAGTTCAAAAGCTTCTCACCAAGGTGATACACCTTTCTGTCACAGAATCTCATGAAAAAATGTACCAAGTTACAAAAGTTTTGAGGATCTGTTTTTAAGTTTCAAGAGCCCATGTTGGCCAAAACACCAATTCACTGAAATCTTAAAGTACATCTATAGATTTTAACTGAAAAGGACATAATATAGGCAAGTCTCTAAGTTGGAGGAAAGAGACACTCTACTGATTCATGGAGATAAATCTTCATAGATGATAATTCCATAAACTTAACACATCTCACACACAAATCAAATTCCTTAGGGAGCTTTCCATGGAGCAATTGAATGGAGTTCATTCTATGATGAATGGATGTATAAAGAGCATGGCACCTGGTATACAATGATGGAGAAAGCTCATTTAAGAGCTACAGAAATGCAAACAACCACAGAGAAAATGGCTTCAACAATTTGTTAATTTTGTTTTTTGATTTTTTTTTTTAATTTGCAGCCCTGTAAATAGGACTTTGTTCACAAAGGGATTAGCTGCCTATTTCCTACTTCCTCAGTTTATAACAGCATTAACCATAAAGAAGATATTGTGCTTCTATGGTGATAAAGCCTTCCCCTTATCTATTTCCTATGCTTCTGTGAGTGTCTTTCCTTTAAACTTTTCCTGGGATCCTTATTTGCTTATATTATATTTAATTTTTTCCTCTCTCTTTTTGAGGTTATCTATAATTAAAGTATAGGTACCTAAAAAGTAAATAAAGTATAAGCATCTCCAATTCGCAACTGAGCCAGGTCCCAAAAGTCCATATGATCATATATTTAGACGTGGGAGGAATTTTGGAGGTCATTGAGTTCAGCCCCCTCATTTTAGAGATGAGAAAATGAAGGCTTAGAAAGGATAAGGGACTTACTCAAGATCTCACAGCTAGTAAACTTCTGAGATATATTTCAAACTGGGTCTTCCTGACTCTAATATTAATGCTTTAGCCACAACATCATGTTGCCTCTATGAACATAAGTCTATGGTTTGCAATCATCCTGTGGAAATGCTATTCCAAAGGGTGCTTAATGGCCAGGGCCAACCAGAAGAGACTGTTTCATTCACAGAATGGAAGCTCTTTGAGGGAAAGGACTTTTTCATTAGTGCCTGTTCATTTTCAATGCCTACTAGAGGGTCTGATACATTAAAAAAGAAAAAAGTTATACATAGCTTTTGAGATTTGCAAGGCTCTTTAAAAACATTTTGTTTTTCATTTTATCCTCCAACATCTGAAGGAAGTTGGTGTTATTATCTCCCATTTTACAAATAAAGAAGCTGAGGTAGACAGAGCTGAAGTTATTTGCCCAGAGACATTCAATTTGTAGGAGTTTGAGTCCAGATATGAATTCCTGTCTTCCTGATTCCAGATTTAGCATTGATCTCTGTACCTAACATTGCCATTTTGTGTTCCACCTAACCAGCACAATTTTTAAAAGGGAAAATGAATTCCAATTTCCAACTGGGGATGCCAGGAACATAACATCCTCCTGTCATGGTTACAGAAACAGAAGGTCCAAGTGGCCACTTGGCAAGAATTTTAGAGGAGAGATTTCCATTCAAAAAATGTTGGTTCTAAAATTATAGGGAAATTCTCCTTTAAATTTTCACTATAGAAATCTGGTATTATGGACTCTCAAAGGCTATATCTTCTGACTATAAATTCAAACATGCCCTAGTATGTTGGAACCTTGTCAAGCATAGGTATATTGATGGGATATAGTTCTTTGGTCCTGGACACATGGCCAGAAGGCTGGATAATAGGCAGTGATATTTTTTCCAGCTGCATTAATTCTTTACAAGTATCTATTAAAACTTGAAGGGACATGATCTGCACCTGTGAAGTGTTTACTAACACTGCTAAATTCAGGTTTGCTTGAGACAATAATGTTTGAGTGGGTATTTCTGTGAAATACATCATTACTATAAAGTTGATTTTTTTTAAATAAGGGAAATGTTACCAATAAAATACTACTCTTGTGGCTTTTAAAATATACAGTAAAATAAAATTGAATTCTGAAATTGATTTTTTTTCTATTTTTACTTGGCCCTATATAATGCAGCATCAGATTTCTCATTTTCTACCCTCAGTTTCTTGATGGATAGGACTTATTTCTGATAACAACTTACACCCAAGAAAATGCCATAAGTGGTAACCAGGAAAAGTGTGATCAGAATAAAGAGGTGGTCTGGTCAAATAGTAAAAGAGAAATATAACAAGTAAAGTCTTAAGTGCTGCACTGTTATTAAAAAACTGCAGGCAAACCTCTAGTACAATAACATGGATAAGAGTTACATGAGATATGAAAGCATTGATGAATTCTGATTTGCATGGTACAAGGGAAGGTAGGTGGTAGAGTGGATAGAATGCTGGGCCTAAAGTCAAGAAGACCAGAGGTCAGATCCAGCATCTGATACTTACTGTGCGATGTTGGGCAAGTCTTAACTTCTGTCTGCCTCAGTTTCCTTTACCATACAAGATAGATAATAACAGCACCTCCCAGAGTTGTTAGGATTAAATGAGATAATACTTGTAAAGTGCTTAGTTCCTGCCACATTATTATTGACAGCATGAAACTAGTGAAATAAATGGGTATCAACCAATGTCAGAAGTCCCAAAACCATGAAAACTCTCAAGTTAAAATGAAAATATAGGACTCTCAAGTTAGAGGTAGCTCAGAAACCATGAAGTACAATGCCTACTTAAGGAAGAATACTTGTTAAAACCTTCCCAACAATATGATATTAATAAGTCCTAAAAACCTTTCTCATCATTAGGACAGAAAGAAGGAGTGCACATAGACAGGAAGCAGAGGTGTGAGTTGAATGTGATGGTATGATTATCTAAAATAAAATAAAACTAAGGCATGAGAAAGGAGAATGCACTGGGAGAAGGGGAGAGAGGTAGAATGGGATTAATTGTCTGACATAAAAGAGGCCTAAAGGAGATTTTACAGTGGAGGGGAAAATGGGGGAAGCAGAGAGGGGAGCACGTGAACCTTACTCACATTAGAATTGGCTCAAAGAGGGAATAACATAGACACTCAGTTGGGTGTAGAAATCTATCTTACCATAGAGCAAAGTAGGAAGGGAAGGGCATAAGAGAAGGCTGAGGGGAGCTGATAAAAGGGAGGGCAGTTTGGGAGAGGTAAAAAGTTAGAAGCAAAACACTTTTAAGAAAAGACAGGTTCATGCTGTAAATAATAGCAGCTTGTATTTGCAAGTACCATGTTCCAGGTACTTTCCTAAGTTCCAGGTGCAAGTTCCTAAGCACTTTATAAGTAATATCTCATTTAATTCTAACAACAACTCTGGGAGGTAGGTGATGTTATTATCCATCTTGTACGGTAAAGGAAAATGAAGCAGACAGAAGTTAAGACTTGCCCAAGGTCATACAATAAATGTGACAAGAAAAGATAGAGTAGGATAAATAGGGGGAAAATAGGATAGAGGGAAATTCATAGTTCATAATCATTACTGTGAAAAAAATTTACAGTGAGATTTTCTGAAAAACAACTATATTTCTCCAACAGGGAAAACTGAGTCAGATTTATACAAATAATTACCATTCTTCAATTGATAAAAGGCCTAAGGATATGAACAGGCATTTTTCCAACAAAGTGATCAAAGCTATCTATAGTCATATGAAAAAAGTTCTCCAAATAACTATCGATGAGAGGAATGTAAATTAAAACAACTCAGAGCTACTACCCTACGTATGTCAGAGCAACTAACATAACAGAAAAGGAAAATGACAAATGTCGGAGGTGATGTGGGAAAATTGAAACACTAATGTACTATTGGTGAAGTTGTATGTTCAACTCTTCTGTTCAGCAATTTTGAAATGCACAAATGACTGTAAAACCGTTCGGACCCTTTTACCCATCAATGCCACTACTAGGTCTGCATCCCCAAAAAGATAAAAAACAAAAGGAAAAAAGACCTATATGTAAAAAAATATATACTTCTTTTATTTTTTTTTCATTTTATTTTAGACTCAAACACTAGAACATAAATACAGAATAGAGAAAAGAAAAAAAATCATAAACTTTAATATTGGAACTTAAAAACAAAGTAAGACCATAAAATAAAAAGCATCTCATATGCATAGCAGAACATGAGAGGATTCAAAATATATAACAATAAATTTTCATTTCTAGAAAGCCTGTATGACAAATACTACACATTGTATTGAGAGCTGCCTTTCTTTTCTTTGCTTCCTTGTAAGTTTTCTCTTGTTTTCTGAGGTTTGCTTTTTACTTTGTTTTTGTCCTTCCTCCCCCACTCCTCCAGAAGGTTCAATTAAGTGTGGATACATTACTATACAAATACAGATACACACACACACACACACACACACACACACACACACACGCATGCATGTACAGACATATACTTTCTCTAACAAATTCTACTCATGATCTTTGTTTTTTTGTTTGTGCATATCTCATTTTCTATGCCTCCTGACTTCTCTACTTAACTTCTACCCACTACCTTGTCCTATTATTTGCCTACCCCCCTCCATGGATCCCTCCCCTATCTTCCTATTCTGATAAATCTAAACACCTTCCTGTAGCTCCCTATAGCCTCCTATAGCCTATTCCCTCATGCTCCCCTCAAGAGATTTGTCCTTTATTCTCCCATTCCCATTGATCTAAGGACTCCTCTATATCCCCAAGATCTACCCCAATCTTCCTTATAAACTACTCAATTATGAAAGACAATCTTAGACATACATTATACATATATATGTACATAAATATGTACATATGTACACACATATACATATATACATATGTGTGTGTGTGTGTGTGTGTGTATATAAATGATCTGTCCTTATTGAATCCCTTGTAATCAGCCTTTGGTATGTATCTTATGTTTCTCTTGGCTCTTATATGTCAAATCTTTTACTAAGTTCAGGTATTTTTTAAACAAGGTCTTGAAAGTTTGGCAGTTGATCAAATGGCCATTTTTTCCATTCAGGATTATGCTTAACTTTACTGGGTATGATATTTTCTGCCAGAGCCCAAGTTCCTTTGCTCTTTCATATATAGTCTTCCAAGACTTGTGGTCCTTTGGTGTCTCCACTGCTAGGTTTTGTGTAATTCTAATTGTGGCACGATCATTTTTAAATTGATTTTTCTTATTGTTTTTAACATTTTATCCTTGAGCTAGAAGTTTTGTGTTTTGACTCTAACATTCCTATGAGTTTTCCTCCTAGGATCTCTTTCAAGTGGTGTTTGATAGATTTTTTTTCTATTTCTATTTTTACTTCTACTTCCCCAGCCCCCTCCTAATGTTTCAGGACATTTTTCTTTAATTATTTCTTGTTTTATTGTATCAAGATTCTTTTTTTATCATAGCTTTTAGGTAGTCCTATTATTCTTATGCTTTCTCTTCTTGATCTGTTCTGCAGATCAGTTGTTTTTCTTATAAGATGTTTTACTTTCTCTTCTATTTTTTCATTCTTCATATTTTGTTTAATTATTTCTTGATTTCTTATAACTTCACTTGCTTCACTTTGCCCAGTTATAATTTTCAAGGTTTCATTTTCTTCCTTAAGAGTCTGGATCTCCTTTTCTAATTGGTTGACTTTCTTTTTTAAAATCTCCTTGTTTTTCTTTAATTATTCTTATTTTGGTTTTTCCTCTGTCTTTCTAATTTGATTTTTAAAGTCTTTTTAAAGTTCTTCTGTGAATTCTTTTGGGCAGGTGTCCCTTTGATATTACTCTTTGGGGAAGGAGGTTTCTTTGCTTCAATATCCTCCTCTGAAGATGAAACCCTGTCTTCTCTATTCCCATAATAACTTTCTATGGTAGGATTCTTTCTCCTTTGCCTGTGAACTTCTTTTTTAGTGGTAATGGCTTAATTTTTGTAAATCATCTTTAACCCTGGGGTAGGGGTCTCCTACCTCTTGTCCCAGATCTTCAGTTCTCCCCTCTAGCCTGGAGCCAAAGCCAAACATCTAGCCTCCTGTAAGTGCCCTCTGCCAGGGGCATCCTGCCCCATGGCTTCTGCATTCTCCAGGTGTGTGCTGTTTCCTTCTCACTTCTGGAACACAGTTGTGTATGGTGTTCCTTGTCAGCAGAGGTTCTGTCAATCTACCCTGGCTCAGACACTAAATTCTCCTCACTATCCTGGGGGTAAAAGTTCTGGAGCCTGGGGCAGAGGAGACCTCCCAAACCAGCTATCCCCAGGGCTTCTCATTTGTTTTTAAAGTGGACCCTAGCCTGGAGGTGTTTACTCTTCACTGGGACCAAACCTCATCCTGGGATTTTTCTTCTGACCTTTTCAAATTGTCCCAGGAAGGCCCCTGTTGTACCTCTATTCTTATTTATTTTTACTCAAACTTTGTCTGCCCTAAGGTGCTATTTTATCTCTTTTGTGGGGGAACATCTTGAGAGTTTGGAATTTTCTGATGTACTCTGCCATCTTCCCAGAATACTCTATATAGCAGCTTTTTTAGTGGTGACAGAGAACTGGAAATTGAGGGGCTGTCCAACAACTGGGGAATGGCTGAATAAGTTGCTGTATATGATTATGATGGAATACTATTGTACTTTAAGAAATGATAGCATGATGCTCTCAGAAAAACCAGGACTTACATAACTGACTCAAAATGAAATGAGCAGAACCAGGGCAACTTTTGCACAGTAACTTGCATGATGATCTACTATGGATAACTTAGCTATTCTCAGCAATACAATGATCCAAGACAATTCTGTAGGACTTATTATGAAAATTACTTTCTGTCTCCAGAGAAAGAACTGGTAGAGCCTAAATGCAGATAAAATATACTTTTTCTTTAGTTTCTTTTCCTTGTTTTTTTTTTTTGTCTGTATTTTCCTTCACAGAATGACTTACATGGCTACATATATAACCTATGTCAAATTGCTTGCCTTTAAATGAGTGGGGGAAGGGAGGGAGAGTATTTGGAACTCAAAATAATAAAAAATGTTAAAATTGGTTTTACATGTAATAGAAAAAAATATTACAGCTCAAAAAATTGTCTCAACAAACGATGTTTATCCTCTGAAACTATCTCGAGAAAATGCATTACCTCGTGGAGGGGCCAATTCCACAATCAGATAGCAGTAATTCTTGGGATTTTTTAATTAAGTAATTAATTTATTTTTATTTTTAGTTTACTACATTCAGTTCCTCAAGTTTTTGAGTTTCAAATTTTCTCCCCCTCCCTCTTCGTCCCCCTCCCTATGCTCTATGGCATGTATTCCGATATAGACTTTATGTATACCTTTGCACTAAACATATTTTCACAATAGTCAAGTTGCAAAGAAGAACTACACCTAATGGAATAAACCACAAGAAAGAAGCAACAAAGCAGAAATAAAAAAAACAAAAAAAGTAAGACCAAGTAGTTTGCTTCGATCTGAATTCAGACTCCCTAATTCTTTCTCTGGATATGAATCACCGTTTTTCCATCATGAGTCTTTGGGAGTTATCTTAGAACCTTGCATTGCTGACAAGAGCCAGATCTATCAAAGTTAGTCATAAGAGATACTGTGTCTCTGTAATCATGTATAATGTTCTCCTGGTTCTGCTCCCTCACTAAGCATCAAATCATATTAATCTTTCTAGATTATTATGAAGTCCATCTGCTCCTCATTTATTTTAGCACAATAGTATTCCATTATATTCATATACCACAACTTGTTTAGCTATTCCCCAATTGATGAGTATTCCCTTGATTTCCAATTCTTTGCCACTACAAAAAGAGATGCCATAAATATTTTCAAACATATGGATCCTTTTCCCATTTGTATGATTTTTTTGGGATACAGCCCCAGAAGTGGTATTTCTGGGTCAAAGTGCATGCACATTTTTATAGCCCTCTGGGCATATTCCAAATTGCTCTCCAGAATGGTTGGATCAGTTTACAACTCCACCAACAATGCATTAGTGTTCCAATTTCCCTACATCCTGTCCAGCATTTATGATTTTCATGTTTTGTCATGTTAGTCAATCTAACAGGTAAGATGTGGTACCTAAGAATTGTTTTGATTTGCATTTCTCTAATCAATAGTGATCTAGAGCATTTTTTCATATGCCTATAGGTATCTTTAATTTCTTCCTCTGAAAACTGCCATATCATTGGTCATATCCTTTGGCCATTTATCAATTGGGGAATGACTTATATTCTTATAAATTTGACTCAGTTCTCTGTACATTTTAGAGATGAGGCCTTTATCAGAGATACTGGTTATGAAAATTATTTCCCAATTTGCTGCTTCCCTCCTAACCTTTGTTGCATTGGCTTTGTTTGTACAAAAAAACTTTTCAATTTAATATAATCAAAATAATCCATTTTACATTTCATAGCATATCAGCCTTTATACCTAAATCATGAACCCCGACTTAGATTTGAAGGCTGATACTATAAGCAATTTGGGAGAGAAGGGAGTAGTTTACCTGTCAGACTTATGGAGAAGGGAAGAATTTATGACTAAACAAGAGACAGAGACCATTACAAAATACAAAATGGATAATTTCAATTACATTAAATTGAAAATTTTTTGTATAAAGCCAATGCAATCAAGATCAGGAGGGAAGCAGAAAATCGGGAAATAATTTTTACAACCAGTTTCTCTGACAAAGGCCTCATTTCTAAAATATGCAGGGAACTGAGTCAAATGTATAAGAACACAAGTCATTCCCCAATTGATTGACTAACATGTCAAAGTTGGGAAATGATAAATGATGGAGAAGTTGTGGGAAAATTAGAACACTATTGCATTGTTGATGGAGTTGCAAACTGATCCAACCATTCTGGAGAACAATTTGAACTATGACAAAGGGCTGTAAAAATGTGCATACCCTTTGACCCAGCAATACCATTTCTAGGGTTGTATCCCAAAGAGAGCACACAAGGCAGAAAGTGACCAGTATGTACAAAAATATTCATAGGAGCTCTTTGTGTGGTAGCAAAGAATTGGAAATCAAGAAGATACCCATCAATTGGGGAATGGCTAAACAAATTGTGGTATACGAATGTAATGGAATACTATTATGCTATAAGAAATGAGGAGCAGATGCACTTCATAAGAACCTGGAGAGTCTTATATGATTTGATCACGAGCAAAGGGAGCAAAACCAGGAGAATATTGTACACAACCACAGACACATTGCTTCTGTGATGACTAACTTTGATAGACTTGTCTCTTCTCAATAATGCAAGGTTCTAAGATAGCTCCAAAAGACTCATGATAGAAAAGGCTATCCGTATTCAGAAAAAGAATTACTGAATCAGAATGCAGATTGAAGCAAAGTATTTGCTCTCTCTTTTTTCTTTTCTTTTCTTTTCTTTTCTTTTCTTTTCTTTTCTTTTCTTTTCTTTTCTTTTCTTTTCTTTTCTTTTCTTTTCTTTTCTTTTCTTTTCTTTTCTTTTCTTTTCTTTTCTTTTCTTTCCTTCCCTTTTCTGTTTTGCTACATCTTTCTCATGGTTCATTTCATTGGTTATAGTTCTTCTTTACAACTTGATTTTTGGGAAAATAAGTTTAACATGAAAGTATACATAGAGCCTATTGCATGACATCTTCGGGAAGGAGTGGGGAGGAGAGGGAGGGTGAGAAAATTTGGAACTCAAAAACTTGTGGAACTGAGTATTGTAAACTAAAAAAAAATTAATAAAAACAAACAAAAAATAAATCATAAACCCTTTTTGATTTTATTGTGGTATAAAAAATATGAAACGCTTCATGAATTTGCTTGTCATCCTTGCACAGGGGCCATGCTAATCTTCTCTGTATCATTCCCATTTTAGTATATGTGCTGCTGAAGGAAGCACTACAATTTTCTTTAATGGGGCATTGATATTTGTACCCCTGTAACTTGCCACATGCATGACCAAATCTCTTTATTTTACTGTCCCTTTTTTTCTTGTCTGCAAAATGAAAGTGTTGGATTAGATTTCCTCTATGCTACCTTCCAGTTCTAAATATATTTTTGTATGAGGCATGATCTATGTTAATAACAATGAACTGATGAACTATCCTTCTAATCCTGACCTCTTGAATCAAGTAGAACAAATATCCTCTTCTATATCATAGCCATTCAAATGTTCAAATATGACTACCATGCCATCTTAAGGCTTTATTCTTAGGTCCACATCTGCTATGATTGTGAGGCCTTTTGATATCTTGGTCCTCCCCCATGGGTTATTTAGTGGTGAACTTCCTGAACTGCAGTGACCAAAACTGAGCATAAGACTCTAGATGCCATCTGACCAGGATGGATCAATAACTGAATCATCACCATCCTCTGGACTTTCTGCCTAAAGTGCCATTAAATAGCAGAACTGAGATTAGAATTCAGGTCCTATGATTCAAAGTTCAGGGATTTTTCTTCCTCTGTTGAATTACCTCTCATCTAGTACAGATAAATAGATAGATAGATAGATAGATAGATAGATAGATAGATAGATAGATAGATAGATAGATTGATAGAGGATGGATGGGTAGATAGAGAGAAAAAATAGATAGATGGGTAGGTAGATAGGTAGATATATAGATAGGTAGGCAGGTAGGTAGTTGGGGGGGGGAGAGAGAGAGAGAGGGAGAAGATGGATGGGTAGATAGATAGACAGACAGATAGATAGATAGATAGATAGATAGATAGATAGATAGAATGAATACACAGCATTAGATTTAAAGTGTGATATAAATGTTAGCTATTAATTTCACTTAATTGGGGGAAAAGATGTCCAAACTTAAGATTCTTCATTCTTTCTAAGGTCAATTTAATAGAGTAAGCAAAAGATGAATCACAAAGGGTCTTGATATGTGATAACCTCTCTCTCCATATTGTCACATTAGAACTTTTTAAAATATAGTCTATATTTGTTATCATGTCAAATAAATACTCTAGTGTTTGGAAATACCTCCTTGCCCATATTTTTTTTCAAGATTTTTACTCCAAATCTGAGCAACACCTGAAAAGAGTATTTCTTACAATGAAAAATTAAAGCTTCCAGAAAACAATTAAAATAACAAATATAAACTATACGTACATTTTTAGTGATGATGCTTTATGCTTTTGTTACATTATTAATTTCATTATCAATAATTCTTCCCCCATGAGGTAACATTGTGCAGTGGATAAAGAGGAAGTTTGGGTGCCAAGAAGACTTAGTTTCCAATCCTGCCTTTGACAGACATAAGAGGGTTGCTCTGTGCCTGCCAGGGTAAGGCAGTGTTACACAGAGACTAGCTACATGGACATTGGAAAGTCACTTAACTTCTCAGAGTCCTCTGTGATGGCAAGCAAAGTGGGACTTTTTGTTTTGCTCTTCTTTCTTTTGTAGTTCTAGTTCTTCTCAGCACTAAGGTAATCAAGTACCTTTGATTGAGTCTTAAAAAGAGTCTTTGATTAATCAAGAGTCTTTGATGACCTGCTTGAGTCACAAGAAAGCCTAAGTCACATGAGTTTGAGTCACATGTTTGTGATGCCCTCTGTGGACTGACCCTGAATAAATGTGTGTATGTGTGTGTGTGTGTATGTACATACACATATACACACACATATATACATACACACATATGGAAAGACACAGGAAATATACATATGCATATATACATATATATACATAGATACTCTATATACATATATTTACATGTGTATATATACACATATACATACACATGCAGGATACATGCAGATATAAACACACACATGTGTGTGTATACACACACATATATATTCTGTGTACATACACAGGATACATACCTATGATATGTGTGTGCATACACATATGTACATGCATACACATGAGCGTATGTACATAGACACGTGCTCACATACAGGATAACTGGAACTTTAAGGAAGTCAGAGGAGTCAAAAGTCAGAGATAAAAGGGGAGAACTTTTCATGCATAGGAGTGTAACAAAATCTGGCTAGCAGCTACCGTTGCTGTGTAAAACCAACAACAACCAGCACACAGAAGGCTGCTAACACAGGTTCTCTGATCTGCTTTACTAAGAAAAGCAATGTTAAGGGGTTAGCAATCTTACTTTAATCTAGTATACATATATAACTCAGTTCAGGAGGAAAAGCCAGCAGCCTGAACTTCAGAGCAAATAAAAACAAATTACAAACATACACAATATAAACAGACCAAATCACAATTCATAGTTACCAGGTAAGCATCAATATCTAGGTTTACAAGCCAAGAGGCTCTTAAAACAGCTGCCCAGAGTCCCACCCCACTCTTCCAGTGACTGAGAGCCCCAAGGGAAATGGCAACCTCTGGGTTTATATATCCCATTCAGGGTCAAAGGGTGTTACAACATTAGACTCAAACCCATGTGGCCTAAAAGCCTCTGGTGTGAAAAACAAGAGACTCAAAACTCATGCAAACCAGGTTTTCCCTTGAGGCAAAGAAGTCATGAAAGACTCCTGATCCAATCAGAGAAATAAAGACCAGACTCTTCAAGGGCACTTGATTAAATAAGTGCTAAAAGAGAAAACAGTAAAAGAAACTCCCACCTTGATTACTGATGCAGGGAGATGGCTGGAGAAAGGGTCTGAGTGACATATAGACGGCCTTGGGAGAGAAAAAGCAAGGAGGATAATGGATTGTTCTATGTTGTTTCATCTCACAAAGAGACAAGAATGGATATCTCTGATCTTGCTCCCCACCTCCAATGGAGAGGTTGATTTCTGTCTGGAGAGGAGAAGAAGAATGAACTTAATTCAGAGATGGGGGACTAGACTAGAATTGCATCTTTCTCCTCCCCTCAGAATTACTAATATATCGGAAATTATTTTTAGGTTGTATCCCCAGCAGCAAGCCCAGTTCTTGGCCCATACCAAATGTTTAATAAATGCTTTTTAATTAATTCATTCATCTACACTTATGGCACCATCTCCTATGAGATGACCGAGAAGCATGTAGACTGATTCCTTTAACTATAGATATCAATGTCAACATGGACGTTAGCATAAACAAACAGGAATTCAATAGAGATGATAACAGCGCTCAAAATGGACTTAGGGCTAGAAAAGTGAGATATTGTCTTGAGAATATTGATGTACATGTTGGCACAAGGATAACTAGAGATGTATATGTGCAGATCATTACAGGTATGTCTACCTGCAGATGATAATTTGGGTAATCACTATTCTTCATTAGAGGCTATAAAGTCAGTATTGCTATATTTCACATTCGGGTGATGTTAAGAATGTTTCCAAATATATCAATCACATTAGAATAATTTTGCTTTTTTTTTTTGAAGCAAGAGTTTGAATAAGACAGACTGTACTCATTGAAGTAAGAAAAACCAAAATGAGCACAGATATACAAACAACTACAAAAGCATGGTGAGGGAAAATGGGAGATTATGTGTGTGTGTGTGTGTGTGTGTGTGTGTGTGTGTGTGTGTGTGAGAGAGAGAGAGAGAGAGAGAGAGAGAGAGACACAGAGACAGAGAGAGAGACAGAGACAGAGACAGAGAGAGAGAGAGAGAGAGAGACAGAGAGACAGAGAGAGATAGAGACAGAGACAGAGACAGAGAGAAGAAAGAAAGGAACCTACCTGTAACCAGAGGCTTCTGGGACATTTATCAGTAGACTTTGGAACTCAGATCTGACAAAATCCACTTTAGTTGAAAATAAGGTAATGAAAGGAAGAAAAAGGAGAACTAATTAGATACTGATATTTTGCAGTATGTAAATAGAAAATAAAATATCTCCTCAATTGTCTGAACAGAGAAGGGTTGTTTTTTGTTGTTGTGGCTGTTGTTGTCACCTGACATTCATTATTTTCAAGTTTCATTTGGTTCTAGCCAGAAGAAAATTGCTTTTTATTATGGTACATTTTATTTTCAATCATAAGACATGAGCAAGAACAATTATGACAAAGGTTAATAAGGAAATGTTTTGGCCAGAACAAAATGTGTTTTAAGCATTCAGTAACAAATAGAATTCTAAATGTTTTTAATGGTGTGCCCAGGATTTAAATTGCTTCTTAAATTATGCCATTTTCTTGCTCTTGTATTAATTATGTCCACCCTCATGTGGAAGATGATGCAGCAGAAACACAAATAGTTTTGCGGTGTTTTCATTTGAATATATGAAATAAACGATGTCATTTTACAAAGTTAATGGTGCATTAATTGCAGGCATCATTTTTCTGTAATGCATCCTCAGAAAGAGAGAGTATGTAGAGCCAAGAAGAAGCTAGTTACAGAAGGTCCACAATGTTAAACTTTTTATCATAATCACCAGCTGTACCAATAGACTCTACTGTGTCCTCCCCCATGGAATGCTTTAACATCAAGTCTTATTGGCTGCTGTATTTTGATACCAATTCTTCTCTGCTTTTGTAATTGGTTGAACAGATATTCATAATTTGAAAGCTGGAAAAGTCCATGTACTATAACTCATTTTTATAGTACATAGAGATTTATTAATAATAATTTACTCAAAGAATATCTCTTTAGAGTCACTGAGAATAATGCAATACTTGTAATGTTGCATGTTAGTTTTTTTAAGACTGTTCAACATGGTTTCATTATTAGCATTGGAAGATATGAGTCATGTTGCCATGTATTTTCATATCTCTTGTTTGATGTCACCTACAGTTGGGTTAGATTGCTGTCTTTCATTCTTGAAGAAGACAAAATGACATCACTATGTTAGAGTCAAGTTACAGGGTATCCTTTTATGGCCGATCAGACCAACATGAGATTAGAATATTCTTCCACAGGCTAGACACTAATAGTCCATGTGAATATTTGGGGTGGATTCTCTCTCTTTTTTTTGCAGGGGAGAAGGCAGGGCAACTGGGGTTAAGTGACTTGCCCAAGGTCACACAGCTAGTAAATGTGTCAAGTGTCTGAGGCTGGATTTGAACTCAGGTACTCCTGACTCCACGGCCAATGCACTACTCACTGTGCCACCTAGCTGCCCATGGGGTAGATTCTCTATATTTGCACACCATGCACTTCTTTTGAGCTACTTCAGTTCTGCTTTGTTTATAGAACACAGTGCCATCACTGAGGAGCACATGCCATGCTATGCAGTCCTCTGCCAATGTCTCCCATGTCATGCAATCAATTCCAAAAGGTTTTTTTTTGAAAATTTTAATAGTATTTATTTCAATTACATGTTTTCAACTTTCACTTTTATAAATGCAAGTAAGGTTTTGAGTTCCAAATTTGTTTCTCCCTGACTCCCTCCCCCACCCCCACCCCAGATAGCAAGCAATCTGATAAAGGTTATACATGTACAATCATATTAAACACATTTCCATGTTGTGAAAGAAGAATAGAATAAAAGGGAAAAAGGAAGAGAAAGAATAAAACAAAATAGTGAAAAGAATATGTTTTGATCTGCATTCAGACCCCATAGTGCTTTCTCTGGATATGGATAATATTTTCCATCATGAGTCTTTTGGAAATGACTCAGATCACTGCATTACTGAGAAGAGCCATGTCTATCAAAGTTAATCATCCTACAATGTTGCTGTTACACTGTATAATCTTCTTCTGGTTCTGCCCACTTCACTCATCATCAGTTAATATAAGTTTTTACAGGTTTTTCTAAAATCTTCCTGCTCATCATTTCTTATGGAACAACACTCTTCCATTACATTCATATACCACAATTTGTTCAGCCATCCCCTGGGCATCCCCTTGATTTCCAGTTCTTGGCCACCACAAAAAGAGCTGCTAAAAATATTTTTTTCTACATGTGGGCCCTTTCCCCTTTTTTATGATCTCTTTGGGATACAGACCTAGAAGTGGTATTGCTGGGTCAAAGGGTATTCACAATTTTATAGCTCTTCAAGCATAGTTCAAAATTGCTCTCCAAAATGGTTGGATCAGTTCACAACTCCATCACCAATGCATTAATGTTCCAATGTCCCCACATCTTCTCCAACACCCATCATTTTGTCTTTCCCCTCATATTAGTCAGTCTGATAGGTGTGATGTGGTACCTCAGAGTTGTGTTAATTTGCGTTTCTCCAATCATTAGTGATTTAGAGCATTTCTTCATATGACTATAGATAGCTTTAATTTTTTTCTGAAAACTTCTTGTTCATATTCTTCGACCATTTATCAATTGGGGAATGACTTGTATTCTTATAAATTCAACTGAGTTCTCTCTATGGTTTTAGTAGCTTGATTGGAATGGCACTGAATAATTAATTTAATTTAGGTAAAATTGTCATTTGTATTATATTAGCTCAGCCTGATCACGAGCAATTGATATTTTTTTTACTTCTTTAGGTCTGACTTCATTTTTGTGAAAAGTGTTTTGTAATTTTATTCATATAGTTCCTGGATTTGCCCTGGCATGTGTACTCCCAAATATTTTATATTGTCTACAGTTATTTTAAATGGAATTTCTCTTTCTACCTCTTGCTGTTGGGCTTTTTTGATAGTTTATAGAAATGCCAGTGATTCATGTGGGTTTACTTTATATCCTGCAACTTTGCTAAAGTTGTTAATTATTTCAAATATTTTTTAGTTGATTCTCTAAGTATACCATCATATCATCTGCAAAGAAGGCTAACTCTGTTTCCTCATTGCCAATTCTAATTTCTTCAATTTATGTTTCTTCTCTTATTGCTAAAGCTAACATTTCTAGACAATATTAAATAATGGATGTGATGATGAACATCCTTGCTTCACCCCTGATCTTCTTGGAAAAGCTTCTAGCTTTTCTCCATTACATATAATGTTCACTAATGGTTTTAGATGAATACTGTTTATCATTTTAAGGAAAATTCCCTTTATTCCTATGTTCTGTAGTGTTTTTAATAGGAATGAGTGTTATATTTTGTCAAAAGTTTTTCTGCATCTATTGAAATAATCACATGATTTCTATTAGTTTTGTTATTGATATTGTCAATTATGCTGATTGTTTTCTTAATATTGAACCAATTCTGCATTCCTGGTATAAATCTCACCTGGTCATAGTGCATTATCCTTGTGATAAAGTGCTTTAATCTCTTTGGGAGTATTTTATTTATTTTTTGAATATATATTTATTAGGTAAATTGTTCTATATTTTTCTTTCTCTGTTTTGGATCTTCCTGGTTTAGATATTAGCACCATATTTTGCCAAAAAAAAAAGAAATTAATAGGACTCCTTTGCCTATTTTTTTCAAATAGTTTATATAGTATTGGAATTAATTGTTCTTTAAATGTTTGATAGAATTCACTTGTAAATGCACCTAGAGATTTTTTTTTTCCTTAGGGAGTTCATTGATAGCTTGTTCATTTTTTTTTTCTAAAATGGGATTATTTAAGCATTTTTCCTCTTCTGTTAATCTGGCCAATTTATGTTTTTTGTAAATACCTATCCATTTCACTTAGATTGTCAGATTTATTGGCATATCATTCAGCAAAATAAGTTCTAGTTGTTATTTTAATTTCCCCTTTGTTGGTGGTGAATTCATCCATTTCATTTTTGGTACTGGTAATGTGGTTTTCTTCTTTTTAAAAGAAATCAAAATAACCAAAGGTTTATCTATTTTATTGGTTTTCTTATAAAACTAGCTCTTAGTTTTATTTATTAGTTCAACAGGTTTCTTTTAATACTATTGATATCTCCTATTATTTTCAGAATTTCCAATTTGGCATTTAATTGGGGATCTTTAATTTTTTTTCCTTTTCTAGCTTTTTCAATTACATGCCAACTTATTCATCTCCTCTATCTCTATTTTATTCATGTAAGCATTTAGAGATACAAAATTTTCCTTAAAAGTAGAACATCTGCACCCTGTAAGTTTTGGTATGTTGTCTCATTATTGTCATTCTCTTTGATGAATTGATTGTTTCTATGATTTGTTGTTTGTACCATTCATTCTTTAGGATTACATTATTTAGTTTCCAATTAATTTTAGTCTATCTTTCCATGGCCCTTTATTATACACAACTTTTATGACATCATAATATGAAAAGGATGTATTTAATATTTTTGCCTTTCTGCACTTGATTGTGATGTTTTTATGTTCTAATACATGGTAAAATTTTTGTGTAGGTGCCATGTACTGCTGAGAAAATGGTATATTCCTTCCCATCCCCATTCAATTTTCTCCAG
Source organism: Trichosurus vulpecula (assembly GCF_011100635.1). Classification (NCBI taxonomy): domain Eukaryota; kingdom Metazoa; phylum Chordata; class Mammalia; order Diprotodontia; family Phalangeridae; genus Trichosurus; species Trichosurus vulpecula. Next base: position 16,263,908 of record NC_050580.1, on the reverse strand, counting down.
ATGTTTATCATATCTAACTTTTCTAAAATCTATTCACCTCATTAACTTCTTTCTTGTTTATTTTGTGGTTAGATTTAGCTAGTTCTGAAAGGGACATTTTGAGATCCACCACTAGTATAGTTTTATTGTCTATTTCTTCCTTTAACTTACTCAACCTCTCCTCTAGGAATCTGGATGCTATACCACTTGGTGCATATATGTTTAGTGTTGATAATACTACATGGTTTATGGTACCATTTAGCAAAATGTAGGTTCCTTCCTTATCTCTTTTAATTAGACCTATTTTTGCTTTTGCTTCATCTGAGATCAGGCAATTCTAAAATTCTCAGTGGAGACCTTGAGAGTGTCTTTGTATCACTTTTTCTGACTCCATATGAGCTCTTGCCCTGTGTGAGTCCTCCATAAAATAGTCTTTCAGGCAAGTGTACATTTGGCATTCCAAAAACATGGCCAGCACATTGGAGTTGCACTCTCTGCAGCAGAGTTTGAATGCTTGGCAGTTTAGTTCAAGAATGGACCTCAGTGCCTGGTACCTTATCCTGCCAGGTGATCTTCAGCATATTCCGAAGATAATTCAAATGGAAGTGATTCAGGTTCCTGGCATGGCACTGGCATACTGTCCAAGTTTTACAGGCATACAACAGTATGGTCAGCACAACAACTCACTAGACCTTCAGTTTGGAAGTCAGTATAATACTGCTTCTCTCTCACACTTTCTCTGGAGCCTCCCAAACACTAAGCTATCTCTGGTAATCCATGCATCAATCTCATTACCAATGGGTATATCCCTGGAAAGTATAGTGAGAAGGTAAGTGAACTTACCCACAGTATTTAAAACTTGTCCATTTGCTGTAAACAGTGGTTCCACATATAGCTAGTGTAGTGCTGAGTGGTGGAGTACCTGTGTTTTCTTGGTGTTTTTTGGCTGAAATTAGCACAAGCAGCAGTGAATCAATCCATACTTTATTGCACCTCAGCTTCAGAGGTTGCACTGAGTGCACAATCATCTGCAAACAAAACACTATGCACCAACATTCCCTCCACTTTGATCTTGGCTTGTAGCCTTTTCAAGTTGAATAATTTACCATCACTTCGGTAGCTGATTTTGATGCTGTGTTTGTCCTCATCAAAGGCATTTAACAACATGGCTGAAAACACCATGCTAAAAAGCATGGGAGCAAGCACACAGGCTTGTTTTGCTTCATTGGTAACTGGGAAGGCATGAGAGCATCATCCATTATCCAGACCCCAGACAAACATGCTGTCATGAAATTGACATAAATATTGATGAACTTCTTTGGGCAACCATATTTTGGCATAATTTTCCATAAGCTCTTATGACTGTTTGCAAGTATCAAAAGCCTTGGTCAGATCAATGAATGCTGTGTGCAAGACGTCTGTTCTGCCCCTGGCATTTCTCCAGGAGCTGTCAGTCAGCAAATTCCATATTGACTATTCTTTGACCATTTCTGAAGTCACACTGGCTCTCAGGTAGATGAGCATCTTCTAGGTAAAGGATCAGCCTATTAAAGAGGATTCTGGGAAGAATCTTGCCAGAAATGACTAGGAGGAAGACACTCCACCCCCCCCCCCATGATAGTCATAGAACAATCTATTTCCTTTACCTTTATAGAGATGGACAATGGAGGCATCCTTGAACACCTGGGAGATAATATTCTCTTTCCATATAACCTGGAAAACTTCAGTCAGCTTTTGTATGAGCAATGAACCCCCCCACCTGGTAAATCTCAGCTGGAATAGAATCAGCACCAGGTGCTTTGTCATAGGAGAGAAGTCTAACGGCATGCAAAATCTCTTCTTCAGTTGGGAATTTGTCTACAGAGGGTTGACTTCAACCTGAGGTAAACAGTCAATGGCTCCAGCATTAATTGATGAAGTTCTGTTGAGAGCGCTACTGAACTATTCAGCCCATCTCTCCAGAATCATGTCCTTATCATTTATCAATGTGGCTCCATCAGCACTGACTAGTTGAGATACACCATATGTCTTTGAACCATATATGCCTTCAAGGCATCATAAAAGTGCTTTGGATTGTTACTATCAGCATAAAACTGAATTTCATCTACCTTCTTCCTGAGTGGATCATGCATCTCCTAAGCTTTGCTCATACTTTACTTTTGGTGGACTTAAATGATGCCTTCTTGGAAATGGATGAATTGTCCTGCTGGTAAACCCTGTGGAGTTCTCAGTTTTCACTTAGCAACTTGTGAATTTCCCCATGATTTTCATCAAATGAGTCTTGATGTTTGCAACTATTCTGACCCAGATGAGTAAATATAGTACACCAAATTTCTAAAACCTGCCTACTCCTTTTCTGCTCCACTGTTGCCAACAGTGTATTGTCTCAACTTCCTCTTCAAGTTAGCAACAAACTGTTTGTCTTCAGAAAATCATTCTGATCTGTTGACATTACATCTTCTGGTAGTCATTTTGCTTTGGGGTTGCCACTTTGGTTAATTTGAATATTTAGTTGGAGAGGATAAGTCTGCGATCCGTCTAGCACTCTCACCTTCATCATTCTTACATCCTGTCTCTTCAACTTACAATGACATATATAGTCTATCAAATGTCAATGTTTGTTGTGAGGGTGCATCACAAAGTTTTATTGCATTTAGGTAAATGGAAGACAATGGTGGTGATGAGAAGGTCATGAGATGCACACGTCTTCAGTACTGAGTTACCATTGCTGTTGCTGTTTCCAACTAAATTCCTTCCAAGGACTCCCTGACAAGTCTGATAATCTGAGTCTACTGTAGCATAAAAGTCACCCAGAATTTTAGGCTTGTCCTCTTTTGGCTCATTAATGATAAGGATTTCCAAGTCTTCATAAAATTTTCCTTTGACTTCATCAGGGTTCATCACGGTACGAGTATAGGCACTGACGGTGGTGGAGTGGCATTGTCCTGCAAGTAGCAACTGCATTTTCATGAGCCTGTTGTTCACTCCTTTTGGTAGGCAAACCAGATTGTTGACTAAGTTAGTTTTGATTGCAAGACCTATGCCAGCTTCATGTCACTCCCTTTCACTCATGCCACTCCAGGAAAATGTGTATCCAGCTCTGATTTCAGTAAGATGGTATTCACTGCCAGCCTAGTTTCATTTAGGGCTGCTATTTGGATGTGATACCTGCTGATTTCTCTTCCGACAAGAACTGTTCATCTTTCAGGTCTATAACTGTGTTGTCTAAAAGTATGCATACGTTCCATGTACTAATGCTAAGTGGAATAATTTGCACAGAAGTTTTTGAACATGTTTTGGTGTGTTTCAACCACAAGGTGGGATTCCCACCTGATGCAGTAAACAGGTGAGGACTGGGCAAGCAGACAACTTTTAGGGCACCTTATCTCGATTTAGAGTAATATGTCAATGACTCAGGATTTCATTAAGACAGAATTTCCTCTAAAGTCTGTCCAGGCTCTAAAAATTATACATTATTTTGTTTCACCTATAGAATTAAAGAATTGTCTCAGACTCAGATAAATTAAGTGACTAGTTCATGATCTTTCGTCTTAAGGGAGACGAAAGATTTGAACTTATATTTTCCTGAACAAATAGAGCTCTCTATTGACCATGAAATAATATTGTTTTGAGAGATTCAGTTGTTGTTGTTTTAATTTTGTTTTAGTTTTGTTAACAACTGCAACAGTGCTTGGGTCATCTTGGTGGCACATATATAGGGTGCCATTCCTAGAGTCAGGCATCTTCCCAAGTACAAATCTGGTCTAAGATACTTGTTAGTTGTGTGACCCTAGACAAGTCACTTAATCTTGTTTGCCTCAGTTTGCTCATCTGTAAAATAAGTTGTAAAAGGAAATAACAAGCCACTCCAGTATCTTTGCCAAGAAAACCCCAAATGAAATTACAAAGAATCAGACATGGCAGAAATAACTAAACAACAGCCTTGTGCTTGACAAATGGTAAGCACTTAATAAATACTACACTAGTAAATGACTGACTACTACCTCCTGGTGCTCTCCTAAATATGAGTCTTCCTTCCAATGATGCTGATTGTAGCCCATTAATGCCATCACATCCTGTATCACACAACTCTTGTTCATTTCTTACCACAAAGTCACCACCAGGGATCTACTCCATATGTTGTTGTCCTTCCTCATGATCTTTTAACATCACATGAATATGAAAATGACATACAGGCTGGCCATCATGCATTCCTCATAGTATAAGTGGTCAATATTATTTTGATCATGTTTCTTTTAAACTGTACCCCTATAACTCCCTATGTTTTTAATAATATATGGTAGCTTCCTCACATTAATTATGTGCTGTTCCATGGTCCCTTGAGAGGATATGCAGATTCTAATTTTTCACCCATCAATATGATTAAATGTCAAGAATTGTTTCAGTTCAGTTCAGTTCAGTTACACAATACTTTACCTTATTACTTCAGTAACCATTTATACCATTCACTAAATTGTTGAAAGATAGACAAGGGAATTTTATGATCCCAGCTTTAAGGTTAAAGATGATTTGCTCATCTTTACTCACTCACATATTGCCAAGTACCCAATTAATTTGAAACTCCAGTATGACTAAGTCTAGACAAAATAGATAAAACATTTCTTAATTTAACCAGCAATATCTGAAGTGAAATTTTACTCTAGAAAGGTTGATTGGCAGCCTAATCTTAATGAAAGAAAAAAAAATCCACAACTAAGTGAAGTCTTACTTGTTATCATCAAGCATTTCTGTTCATTTATGGTCCTATATTTTGCACTATGGAAACTAAAGGGCAAAAACAGGAGTCTGTACACTCAAAAACTTTATGCTATAAGAGCCAAAGAGAAAGAATTTGTATTTGATCTAAAGATATATAAAAACCATTCCCATTTGGGCACAGTGTTGAAGAATAGACTGGAAGAGAAGAATTTCTTAGTTTGCACTTTAAAAAAAATCATGCAGCAAATCGAAATCAGGTCATCATCATTTTATCAGGCATTACCTACGTGCACTTCTCTGGGGATACAAAGACAGAAATGAAAATAATTTCTGCAGTCAAGGAGTTTTCGTTTTACAGGATGGAGACAAATTGTAAATAGGTAGATAAAATATAGAGTATTTTCTGGAGAAGAGATGCAGCATTAACAACCAGGGCACATCAACAAAGATTTGCCATAGGAGAAGGCAGCTGAGCTGAGTGAGCATTGATGAATGTGAGGAATTCTTAAGGGCTAGATGAGATAAAGGAGAGTGTTCCTATAGTAGGAGGACAGCCCGGATGAAGGCATGGGCATGAGAAATAACACGGTGATTTTGGGGAAGAGTTGAAAGCCATTATAACAATAATGTATTGTACACGAAAGGGAGTAATATAAAATACATCTGGAAATACAGATAGCAAAGAATTTTAAATCTTGGTTGCAGAGTATACATTTTACCTTGGCTGCACTAAGAAGCCATTTAGGAATTTTTGAGACGGTAATTAACATAGTCAGATCTGTGTCTTAGGAACGTTAGTTTGATAGGTATATGAGGACCAAGTACCAGTAATGACAACAGCAAGAGTAATCACAATGACAATTTTTCAAGATACTTATTTAATTAACAATTTTTTAAAAATTTGTGTTATAATTCTTTTTTTTTCCATTCTGCCCCTCCCCCACTGAGAAGACAAACAATAAGGTATTGGTTATACATGTGAAGTCATGCAAAATATATTTCCATATCAACCATGTTGCAAAAAGAAACAAAAAGTGAAAATATGCTTCAATATGGAATCTGAATTCATTACGTCTCTCTCTGGAGGTAGATAGCATTTTTCATCATGAGATCTTTGGACCTGATTTGAGTCATCGCCTTGATGTCAGTAGCTAAGTCTTTCACAGATGATCATTGTACAATATTGCTGCTACTGTGTACAATGCTCTCCTGGTTCTACTCACCTCACTTTGCATCAGTTCACATATATCTTCTAAGTTTTTTTGAAAGCTTCCTGCTCATCAGGTAATTATAACACAATAATATTACATCACAATCATATACCACAACTCATTTAGCCATTCTCCAGTTGATGGGGTTGAGTTTTCTTTCACAAAATGACTAATATGGAAATATGCTTTGCATGATTGTACAAGTATAACCTATATAAGTTTGATTACCATCTCAGAGAGGAGGTAGGGCTGTGTTTTACATGTTATTATTTTATTGTTTTTTACATGTAATTGGGGGAAATACAATATGAAAAATCATATATATATATATAGTATGTGTATATGTGTGTATGTGTGTATATATATATGAATATACATATATGTATGTTTGTGTGTGTATATGTATATATGTGTGTATGTGTATATATATATGTGTGTGTGTATATATATATATATATATATATATATATATATATATATATATATGTATTTCCATTTTCTTTGACTTCTTTAGCATACGGACTTTGTAGTGAGTATTACTAGGTCTAAGAGTATACACAGTTTTATAGTTGGGCACAGTTCCATTTCTCTCTTCTGTCACATTAGCCAATATGACCTAGATCAGGGCCTGTCTGACCCACTTTTTTAACAGTTATACATGTCATTATTAATAAACTTATCTTGCTCAGAGAAAAACACCTCAGTTTTCCCTTGTTAAATTTTACTCACCACACTGGCTGAGGAATTAAAACAATATTTGTGTCACACAAGAAATTTATTAGGACTTATTCATTTTTTTGCAAATAGTTTATGTAGTTTTGGCATAAGTTATTCTTTAAATATTTGATAGAATTCAATTGAAAATCCATCGGTTCCTGGGGATTTTTTCTTAGAAAGCTCATTTAAGGTTTGTTCTATTTCTTTGTCTAATAGTTGGTTCTTTAGGTATTCTGTCCCCTCTTCTGTTAATCTGTGCAATTTGTGCTTTTATATATATATATATATATATTCATCTATTTAATTTAGATAATCAGTTTTACTGATAAATACTTGAACAAAATAACTTCTAATAAATCTTTTAATTTCATCTGTATTGGTGGCACATTCACCCTTTCCATTTTTGTTACTGGTAATTTGATTTTCTTCTTTTTTAAATCAAATTAAGCAATGGCTTATCAATTTATTGTTTTTTAAAATGAAACCAACTCCTAGCTTTATTTATTAGTTCAATAGTTTATTTTTTCATTCAATTTTAATCTCTCCCTTGATTTTTAAGATTTCTATTTTAGTATTTAATTGTGGATTTTTAATTTTATTTCTTTTTCTAGTATTTTTTTAGTGAATCACAATGGATTTTATGGTCAATTCATCTATCTGTTTTCTCTCTCTTTAATCGATGTACACATTTAGAGTTGTAAATTTCCCCCAAGTACTACTGTGAGCATTCCACGGAGCTTGTCATGTTGTCTCATTGTTGTCATTGCTGTTAATAAAGTATTGGCTTTATGATTTGTTCCTTGATCCACTCTTTCTTTAGGATTTATTTAGTTTCCAATTATTTTTGATCTTTGCTTCTGATGCCCTTAATAATTTTTATTACATTATGATGTAGAAAGGTTGCATTTAATACTTCTACTTTTCTGCATTTGTTTGTGAGGTTTTTTTTTTTTTAATTCCCTAAAGTGTGTTCAATTTTCACAAAGGTGCCATGTGTCTCTCAGAAAAGGATATGCTTCTTTTGATTCCCATGTATTTCCCCAGAGGTCTATCATATATGTATGTGCGTGTGTATGTGTGTATGTATGTATATATATATATGTGTATGTATATATATATGTATATATACATACACACAAACATAATACACACACATGCATATATATGTATATATATATATACATCTCCCTAACTCCTTATTTGTTTTATTTATTTAGACTTACCTAGCTTTGAGAGGGGGAAGTTAAGGTCTCCCACTAGTATAGTTTTACTGCCTGTTTCTTCCATAACTGATTTAACTGATTTCCCTTTAAAAATGTGGATACTATGCCATTTAGTGCATATATGTTTATTATTGATATTATTTCATTGGCTATGGTATCATTCGTCTAGTTTCCAAGATGTAGTTTTCCTGCTTATCTCTTAGGTCTAATTTTATTTTGCTTTCTTTGAGATCATGATTGCCAACCCTGCCTCTTTTTTTTTGTACTCCATCCAAAACACAATAGATTCTGCTCCAGCCCCTTACTTTAACTTTATCCATGTAGCTGTATTTCACATATTTTGCTTGTAGAAAACATTTTCTTGGATTCTGATTTCTAGTCCATTCTGGTATTCACTTACAATTTAAATATGAGTTCATCCTGTTTTTTTTACATAGTTATGATTATTAACTGTGTATTTCCCTCTGTCCTCTTCTGTTTAACCTTCTGTCTCTCTGTCTCTGTTTCTGTCTCTCTCTGCCTCTCTCTTCCTCTCTCCCTCCCTCTCCTTCCCTCTTTCTCCCTTTCTTTCCCTCCCTCTCTCTGTCTCTCTATCTGTCTCTCTCTGTCTCTGTATCTGTGTCTCCATGTCTCTGTCTCTCTCTGTCTCTTTCTCTCTCTGTCTCCCTCTCTCTGTCTCTCTCTGTCTCTTTCTCTGTATCTGTCTCTGTCTCTCTCTGTCTCTCTGTCTCTCTCTCTCTCTCTCTCTCTCTCTCTCTCTCTCTCTCTCTCTGTCTCTCTCTCTTCCCTTTCCCTCTCCTGCTTCCCACTGTCCCTACTCAAAATCCTAATGACTACCTTCTTTTGGGACAGCTAGGTGGCACAATGGATAGAGTGCTGAGCTTCCTGAATTTGATTCTGGCCTCAGACACTTGATGTTTGACCCTGGACAAGTCACTTAGCCCTGTTTGCCTCTGTTTCCTCATCTGTAAAATGATCTAGAGAAGGAAATGGCAAACTACATCAGTATCTTTGAAAAAAAATCCCAAATGAGTTCATGAAGAGTTAGACATGACTAAAAATGACTCAACAACTACTTTCCTTTTTCCATCTTCTTTGTATCACCCTCTTTCTCTTATCCTCTTTCCTTCTTCCTTGGTGGAAAATAGGTTTCCATACTCAATTGAATATATAGATATAGACATCTTTCTCTCTTTGAACCAATTCAGATAACGGTAAGATAAGCATTGCTCCCCCATTTTTTTCCTACATTGTAAAATCATTTCCTTGTGGTTTATTTCATGTGAGACAACTTCCCTCATTCTTCTTCTCCCTTCCCCTTTCTCCTAGGGCACCATAATCATAATAGCTCATATTTTGCAGCATCTCTGGGCTTTTAATTCCCTTTACACACATTGTCTCACTTGATCGTCACAGTAACCTTAGGTGATAGGTGCTAATATTTGTCCATTCTTACAGATGAGAGAACAGAATATTGGAGAAGTAAAACTAAGAAGGCTCTCTATCACCTACTGGATCAAATGCAAAATCCTCTGGCTTTTAAAGCCCTTTGTAATCCAACTTCTTCCCACCTTTTTCCATTTTTTTTATGTTTCCCTCCCCTCCACCCACTCTATCACTCAGAATGTTGACCTTCCTACTTTTCCTCACATAGCACACTTCTCTGATCCTGGCCTTTTCATTTGCTGTCCTGGGCTGTATCCCTGTGTTTGTGTCCTGGCTTCTCTACCTTCTAAGATTCAGCTAAAACTCCAGCTTTTACAAAAAGCATTTATCAGTGCCTTCTTCCTCTCGAAACTGTTAGTAGCTTCCCTCTGGAATTACCTGCTTTTAACTTGTTCCACATTTTCCTGGTAAATAGTCGTTTGCATCTTGTCTCTCCCATTAAAAAATAAGCCCCTTGAAGTCAGGGATTTTTAAAAGCTCTTTCTTTGTAACCCCAGCACTTACTACAGTGCCTGGCACATTATAAGCACTTAACAAATGCTTATTGACCTGATTTAGTTGGTTTATCCAGAGTCATATTGCTAGCAGGTGCCTGGGGTGAAATATGAATCAATCACATTACCCCCAATGCAAAACTGTCTGAATTAGAGAGTAGAGACTAGAAAAAGGGAGACCAGGAGTAGGTTATTATAATAGTCCCGTGGAGAGGTGACAAGTGTGTGATGTGAGGCAGTGTCTCAGTGAGGGAAGAGAAAAGGACAAATAAAAGATTTGCAAAGTGATTGGAGATGGGAAGTAGTGAAAGAAAAAGAGGCAGAATGAATTCAAAGCTGTGAACTTGGGTGCTTGAAAAATGGTGGCATCCAGAGCAGAAAATGGAAAGCTTAGAGTCAGGCAAGGTTTTAAAGAAAGTATAATAAATTCTGTTTTGTCAAAGTAGATGATAAGAAGGAGGTATTTATGAGGGAAATCCCAGGCAGAAAATCAGGGATTGAAATTTTAAAGAAAATTATCGACCAACAATATTTCTATATCAGACAGAGTCATTAGATATGGCATCACAGCTGACTCCAAAAAAATAATTAGAAGTCTATATTGAACCCTTGTGGTAACAACCATCCCCCTTCATTTAAGAGCAGAAAGCAATGATTGAGAAATGTGAAGAAACATGAAGGGGATTAGGAAAAATCCCTTGGAAGAGATTATAAGACTTCTGCTATTGTTACAAAATGAATGCACCCCTTATGAGAAACATAATGATATATTGAAAATGATGCTTGGAATGTAGATAAATAAGAGAGTAACAAAGCCCTGAATATGAGTAAGAAGCTAATTTTCCACAGGAAGTTTAATTCTCTCTCTGTTATTTTGTGATTATCTTTCTATTTAGAAATGTCTTGCAGTTATAGTGGTTGGGGGAAGGAGAAGGATGGGAATTAGGAAGGGACAAGGGCTAGAAAAACTGCCTGGTTAATATCGTGTGCATCATTGTGCTATAACAAAATTGAATGCTAGCGAGATAGCCCAGTTACTTGTTTTATTTTTTAATTGGGAAAGGACCCTCCATTCAATCCATTATCTATCAATTAATTGTGTAATACTGCTGTCACACTCCTGTGTTTATTCTTTACTGACCTGGGGATGAATAGGCATTCCTATTCAGTAAGACACTACTGGGTTTGCTTGTGTTTCTGTGCCTGATGTCTTAATCTCTCACCTCCCTAAAGACTTGAACAATCGACCTTGTGGAAAGCCTGCCTTTGCTGATATTGTACATACTTAATCTTTAAATGCAAACCTATATCACATCAAATATTAAAATGAAGAAAAAATGATTTTGTCTAATTCTGCAGACCACCTCCAGTAAGTGAACTTGCACCAATAGGGACTCCAGTTGGTGTTATCAACGCAGCAGCCATCAATCAAAGTATTGTATATACTATTGTTTCAGGAAATGAAGATGGTAAGTCAATCTCAAGAGCTTGATGCTTATTAAGTATCTACAAACTCTGATTTAATGAAATATAAAATATATAAAGAAAATATAAAATACCTGTGGATATTAAATGTCACTTTATGCTGTATAATGATCCAAATTATTTTCTTTTCCTTTCATGCCTTTTGATTAGGATATGATGTATAATAATGAGCTATTAGGTTGCCAATTAAGTCCCATAGTATCCATAATTATTTGTAGTTATATATGTTACAGATACAAATAGATTCATTCATTCAAATGTATATGCATACAGACATAAGAAAGGAGGCATGTTAGAGGGGATAGAAAGCCAAGCTTAGAATCAGGAAGAACTCGATATAAATCCTGTCTGCAACATTGGATGCGCAGATTTTGTACCAAGTCAGCGTTCCCAGACGACTCTGAAAGACTACAGGGCGCTGATCTGTGTCAATTGAAGGAATGTCTATGTTGAGATTTCCCTGCATGAATAAAATCACAGGTCTGGCCCGAACACCTCCCTCCCCACCAAAAAAGGTATATGCTTAGATATAAGAACATACTTTTATATAACTCTTTGGAAGTTTTGCAAAATGCATTGCATACTTTATTATACCCTCCAATTCTATGAGGTAGGTATTATCATTACCTCCACTTTACGGGTGAGGAAACTGAGTCTCTAATTAGTGACTTGCCCAGGGTCATATAGGGAGCTAATGACTGAGATAGGATTTAGCTGAGGTCTTCCCAACTCTCAGCCTGCCTTTACACACATCCTTTCCCAGCTGTATCTCATAAAGCATCTTGGCATTGCTGCTGGACTATGTTGTCCTTGGAGTCGCAGAGACCTGGGCTTAAATCATGCTTCAGATATTTACTAGCTGTGTGACCCTGGGAAAACCATTGAACCACTCTTAGCCTGTTTCCTCTCCTATAAATTGGAGATAGTGATTTCAACTGCCTGCCAGGATTGTTGCGAGGATTCGATATGATAGGCCATGCAAAGTTCTGCATGTAAACCTTTCAATGCTATGTAAATGGTCATTATTATCATACTGCTTCCTCTTATATGCCGTAAGCTCCAGACAAATGGGTGTGTTTAGAATCATAGACTTAGATGAGACCTTGGACTCTATGGAGCTCAACCCCTCATTTGACAAGTAGAGAAAGTGAGGGCCAGAGAAGTCAAGCCATTTGTTCATGATGGCACAGAACATGTGTCAAAGGTGAGATTTGAACTCGGGCCTTCCTAACTCTAAATCCAATGTCCTACCCCATTCACCACTGAGCTGTCTCTTCCTTGAGCTGCCCCATGCACTTGTTGACTCATTTTCTATGCCCAGAGTGCCCTTTCTCATCTCAGCCTTTTGACATTTGCTCATCTTGCAAAGTCCAAGTCCGATGCCGTTCTCTCTCTGGAGCCTTCCTGAACCCCTCAGTCGAAAGGGACTCCCAGCCCTTTGAAATTTTGGAACTAGCCTTTCCATTTAGAGATGTTCACATTCTGTATTACATATTTTTGTGCTGTATGAATAGGGTCACGAGATGTTAAATGTAAAGAAGGAAAATATTTTAGAGGTCATCTTGTCCAATCACAATATTTTGCCGATGAGGAAGCTGAGGCTTAACTGTTTCCTCTTCCTCATCGTATTGTACATTTCTTGACTGTAGAGAACACAGCTCTACTACTGTATCTTCACATAGCCATACATGTATATGCCTTTGCACATGTATGCAACCCATTTCCACATATGCACATGCTCATAATTCATTATTATTTAGGAAATGTAAGCACATCATTATAGTTACTTCCTGAGCTACTACAGATCTCAGTCACTCTCTCACTTAGTTTTTGATAGTCTAGAGAGGGAGACAAAAATATTTATGACCCCCAGTCAACTTAGTGATGAGAGCTTTGAACTGAAGATGCAGCCAGAATCTGTCTCTGCACTCTTTCTCAAAGCCTTCTGAATGTGGCAAGACATGAACAGACTTATGGCCCTTGGAATGGCCTTTGGAACTGAAGATCACCCCCACACCGCATAGAGGAATCAGATTTTTGTATGGGGTGTCATCCAGCTGTGCATGTGCTATTGCAACTTAGAAAAATGTAATAAATAGAATTTTGAGCCATCAAACAACCATGTTTAGGCTGATCTTGGAGCTATTAGTCTTTCCTATGAAGATCAAAAAATCTTTATGTTAGGCTTTAAAACCTGAAATTCTTCTAAAAAAGAAATTTTGCAAGGATCAATGAATTTGTTGATATGTGTGGTCCCTCCTCTTACGTAAAGTGTAAGCCCATTACATCTTAGTGGATGTTTTTTGATAGTTTCTGTGGCCCATGGGTATACCCCACTCTGACTAATCTGCCAATTAGTCTCTCCAAACTGAGTTGGCCTGATCCTTGATAACAGATGTACTGTCTGTCAGAGCCTCATCTGCCTTGTATGAGTAACCAGAGATTCCATTCCAGCAAAGGAAGCTTTTAGAAGCCCAGGTCACTTGTACTCCACAATTAGGGACCAAAGGAGGATTTGAGTGAAAAAAAATGCAAGCTATTCAATGACGAATTTATTTCATTTGATTTATAAAAGATATATGGACCTGGAATGGTATTTTTAAAGTGATTTCTTTTAAATGATCAAAACATTAAATAAACAAGTAGAATTACATTTATTTCTATCTCTTTTTAAGAAGAGTACAAATTGTTTATGCCATGTTCATCTACATTGTAATACTGGCCCTGGCCTAAATCTTTTTTTACACCTTGTAGCCTGATATTCTCTCTCTCTCTCTCTCTCTCTCTCTCTCTCTCTCTCTCTCTCTCTCTCTCTCTCTCGATCTTTCTATGTGTGTCTCTGTCTCTCTGTCTCTCTGTCTCTCTCTCTCTGTCTATCTCTCTCTCTCTCTGTCTCTTTCTCTCTCTGTCTCTCTCTCCCTCTCTCTCTCTCTCTCCCTTTATCTCTCTTCATGTCTCTCTGTCTCCATCTCTCTCATCTCTCTCTGTCTCCCTCTCCCTTCTCTTCTCCTCTCTTTTCTTCCCCTTCTCATTGCTTTGTCCCCCCCTCTTTTCTGTGGGTGTTGTTCAATTTATGATTTCATCAATGTGGGGAACTTGAGTAGGGAAAGTAAGATTTGTCTTCCATTAAACCAAATCAACAACTCATTTATAATTTGAAATTGTAGTTGCATGAAGACATGAAAAGGTTAAGTGATTTGTCTATGGTGAGTCACATCATTAATAAGTGTCAGAGGATTCGAGATGAGGTCTATCTCATTCCAAGGCTAACCTTCTATCCACTGTGTCCTGTGGCTGCTCATAAAGAACATTTTCTCCTTGTTCTCATCATTCTATAAAGACATGTAGTTTGCATTCTTGAAATTTTTTAAAGTGCTTGCTGTGTGCAACTGCACAGCAAGGTCAGGTGAGTGAGTCAGTTAACAAACCTTTATTAAGCGCTTGTTATGTGTCAGATGCTGACTGGAAATACAAATATAAGCAGAAAGAAAGACATTATTTACCTTCAATGAGCTTATATTTTAATGAAGGATGATAGCGCATTAAAAAGATTAAAAGGGGAAAGGGCAAAGGTATGAAGGTACCTGGCACAAGGGCACAATAGAAAAAGTTTGTAGAGTCAAGAGTGCAGGTATATAGGGAGAAGTCTAGAGAGATGCTGTGATTGTCTTGGGTATTCTCTTTAAAACTGAGGCTTTAGAAGAAACCTGCCTATCAGAGAGATGCTACAGGATACTTTCAGTGTGAGAATTCCAGAGGTGAGATGAACTTCCAGAGTGAAGAGTTTCCCACATCATGGAAGAGAAGGTTCAGAGAATCAGGAGGGCTGTCTGTACAGGGAGGAAGCTTCTAGAGATAAGAAATACCTGTGAGGAGGTTGCAATGCTGTGAGTTGACTGGCAGAGCCTGAGTGTCCAACTTCTATGTCCATCCATTCTGCTCCTTATTTTTATTTGTTTTTTGCCCATTTAAACATCATAGTGAATGTCTAGGAGCCACATATCAGTTTTATGCTGAATCACAGATTTTGATCAAGAAGGGACTTGTTTTAACTCCCTTGTTTTATTGATAAGGAAATTGAAGTCTCAATAGGCTGTGTAACATGCCCATAGTTGCAAGGCAGTAAGTGATGGAGGTGGGATTTCAACCCCCAGGTCTCTAGTATGTGAGCTATAAGTAAAATAAAGAAATAATGTCAAAATCATGGTGAAGAAACTCACCTTTGCTTGAGGTCAAGAGCTAGCAGTTTTGCTTTATATTCCAGATCACTTTGGGATTAATAATGTCACAGGCGTGATCTATGTCAAGTCACTTCTCGATTATGAAACAAAGACAAGCTATGTGCTCCGAGTCCAGGCTGATTCCTTGGAAGTGGTTCTGGCCAATCTGCGGGTACCTTCTAAAAGTAAGTCATGTTTATTTCTTCTCTAATATTTCCATATTAAAGTCCATTTCAATTCTTAAATATTGATAAAGAAAGTTGGAACTAGCTACTTTATCTTGGTCACTGAGTAAATCCAAAATATATGGTTGAAAACTGCTGGTAGAAATTCCAGTAGAATATGAAGACAACTGTTTCCTAGTCTACAGCCCCCAAGTGCAATGGATCTAAGCCTCTAATCCATAACTGAGACTGAGGAGTCCTTCACGCACAATAACTCACACTCGTGTCTTCATCACGTGACGTAGGTAAGGATCATGACCACCATGTTCTTGATTTGGATTTTGAGACTATGACAGGCTACAAAGACCTGTTGCAAAGATAGTAAGTGCCTAAGGCAGGAAATAAACCTGGGTTTCCTGACCAGAGCTATGACTGGTTGGCCCAATGGAAGGCAGGGCCTGGAATGGAAAAGACCTGAATTCAAATCTAGCTTCTGACGCTTACTAGTTGTCTCTTCCTGAGCAAATAATTTAACATTTTTGCCTAAATTTCCTGCTCTTTTACAAGGGGATAATAATAGCACCTAGCTACCAAAGTTGTGATGAAGATCAAATGAAATAATATTTATGGAATATTTTCAAATCTCAAAATACTTTGTAAATGTTAGTAATGGATAATTGGAGCTATATTGCTTTTTGCATCCCAACCTCTCTTCAATCAAATTTGTTGTATCTTCCGCAAGTCTTACAGTAGAAGTCATAGTAGTCACAATAGTCACAGGGGTAGTAAAAGTGGTAGTAATGGTGCTACTAGTGGTAGTAGTCGTAGTAGTGGTTGTGGTAGAAGTAGCAGCAAAACTACTATTCCTTCTACCACAGTAAATACTTTGACTGCTATTAGTAGCACTACTACCACTATGACTACTACAACTACAACAGCAACTGCTACTACTACTACTACTACTAACCACTACTACTACCACCACCACCACTACCACTACAACTACTCTGATGACTATTGCTTACTAGTAGTAGCACTACTAATCACTACTACTACCACCACCACTATACTACTGCAACTACTACAAGTAGCACTATTCTTCCTACTACTATCACTCCGACTACTACTAGTAGCACTACTACCCCTACAACTAAACCTAGTAGCCCTACTCCATTGATTACTACTACTATTACCTAGTACCACTAGCACTATGACTACTCTCCTACTAACGTGTAGTAGCACTACTCCTACTACTATCACTACCACCACTCCTAATAGCACCACTCCTACTCCTCCTACTACATGACTACTACTGCTGCTATTGGTACAATGACAGTTACCATTACCACAAACTACCACTATCCCAACAATAACAACCACTACTACTATTATTACTACAACTACTGCCATGGTTCCTCTTGGTAACACTACCAATAGTAGCGTTACCTACCCTTCTACTGATGCTACTGCTGTGACTACTACTGCTCCTATTACTCCAGGACATAGAGCAAATTTTATTGAAGAGAGGTTAGGATCAAAGAAATAACATCATTCCTGGTACATACAGATACTTAATAAATATCGGTAATTGAATGATAACTATTATGGTCATATTGGAGGTCTTTAAGCAGAAGTGACGTTACCTCTCCTCAAGTGTGTTGTAATATTTTGTTTGTCTATTTTTCCCCCGTTTGATGGCTTGGACTATAAGGCTACCTGGGTCTTGGTTAGGTCTATAACTGATGCTGATGTAGCCTGGAAACAAAGGTAATGAGAGCTAGGAAGCTATAGGGAGCAAGAGTTGGAATGGAGAAGACAACGGTGACTCAAGTTCTAAACATATTGTTGAGGACAAGGAGTGACCTGGAGGTGCAGAGAGGACAGCAACAAGGATCTGAACATGATAGGGGAACTTTAAAAGATAAGACATAATTATGATATGGTGACAGTAGAAGCATCTGGAAATGCCTGTGCAATTAGACATATTCTGTGTAATCACAGAATTATGGGTTTAGAATGAGAAGGAACCTTATAGATCATAGAGTCTAGCTTCTACATAGTATAAATTAGGAAACAGACCTAGAGAGGTAAATACCAATTATTATTAATAATAAATAGTTGGTATTTATACGGTAGCTTAAGATTTGCAAAATGCTCTATATGTCCTGATCTGCTTGAATCCCCACAACAACCTCATGAGGTGGCCTTTACTGTACCCATTTCAAAATGAAGAAAACTAAGACAAAAAGAGATAAAGTGACCAGAGTCACAAAACAAATGTCTGAGACAGGCCTTAGGTCTTGAACTCAGGTCTTCTTGACTCTAAGATCAAATACATTATATACTTTACCATCCAGGATCCCAAGTTCACATAAGTAATAAATAACAGAAATAGGATTTGAACCCAGGTCTTTTGAAGTTATATCCAACATGCTTTCCCCTCTATCACCCCGAACCCCATGATCAGGGAATGAGATTAGCTAGCCTTGGACAGAGTCAAGAGATGTGGTATCTTCCAGAACAAGCTATTTTCAGTAGCCCTCAGAAAAGGGAAGGAATGTGAGATACAGAGACATAAAAAGTGTTTGTCAGTAATAAAGTTTCAGAGAGCATATTCAAAAAGGCATAGGAGAGGAAGGTATTGACTGGGTCTTATAGATGAGGAAAGTTGGGTAATGGAGCTGTTGATCACAAATACCATTAATGAGAGTGTCACCTAAATACATCAAGTAAGTGCATAAAGGAAAAAAATATTAACTTATTTGCAAAAAGGACTAGAAAAATCAATAACAGCACAAAATTTCAACCTCCTGCTAATGAAATATGATCAATCAAATAGAAAGACAAGGAAAAGAGAGTTTAATTTGAATAGAGTGCTGGAGAAAGAAAATTTGATAGTGTATCAACAATCTGCTAGCAGCTGCTGTGGTTGTGTAAGACCGACAAAAACCAGCACACAGAAGGCCTGCTACCATAGGTTCTTTTGATCTGCTTTATTAAGGAAAGTAACTGTAAGGGGTTAACAATCTCAGTTTAATCAAATGTATATGTCATTCACTAGTTCAGGGGAAAAAATCAGCCCCCTGAAGTTCAAGGCAAATACAAACAGAAATTACAAACCTCCACAGACAGACCTCATCCAATTCAAATCACAATTCATAGTTACCAGAGAAGCACCAATGGGTCTGGGTTACAAAGCCGGGGGGCAGCTATGTCTTGGCTAGAGTCTCAACACTCCTTCCATGAGTGAGCCCCAAAAGTCAAACGCCAAGCTCCCCGCAATTATATCCTGTTCTTAGCCCTGAGGGCTCTGACCTCACCCAGGCTGGGTGTGTGAAAGTTCCCAATCCCCAGTGTCACATCATATACAAGTCAATGACTCCTGATTGTCTTAATGCTGAGAAATATTCCAAGACAAAAACAGCAAAATGGTTTCCCACCCATTCAAAGGGAGACTTGACAGTCTTAGCATCCGAAAGGGGAAGAACAGGGAAAAGTCTGATTGCCTTAACAGATCGACATACAGAGAAAGCGTTGATTTGAAAAATGAGAGGATATGCTTTTGTTCTGCACATTTGTGAAAATATTGTGTTTAGGTCAAAGATATAAATTCAGAGACAAAATGTAAATTGCTACTATTATGTGCCATATTGTGTTAAAATAGTTATCAAAAATGAAAATGTTATCAAAATATATAGGCCTATGTAAACAATAAAAGTGACTTTAGGATCCTGCTTGATTTAAAGAATAAACTATTTAAAAATAATAAATTATAATGAAAATGATTAAAGAAGAAATGTAGAATATGAACATGTATGGTAAGTAGCCCAAGCTATACTCAGAGGCAAATGTTTATCCCTAAACGTTTATGGTAGCAAGAAAGAAAATGAGAAAATTAAAATGAGTTCAATTTGCAGTTAAATAAACTAGAAAATGAACAAATGATTGTATCAAAAGCAAGCAAAAATAAGGGTGGAAGTCAAGTAAATAGCATATGAATGTGACAGATAATAAAGGAATAATTAAAATTAAAAATAATAAAAGCGTTTTAAAATATCAATGGAATTGATAATTAGCAAACATTCCAAAAGAAGAGAAACATGCAATGACCAACATTAAAAATGACAAAGGAGAAATCCTAAAATGAAAATGACATTTTTTAAACTATCAGATGATTTCATTGACATATATGTCAACAAAAAGAAATTATTGAATTAAACGTACATTTTTAAAAAATACAAAATATGTAACAAGAAAATCTGCAGAAAACAGATAACCAAAATAAACCGACTTCAGAAATGTAGCAGACCACACAAGGAACGACAAATAAAAACTGTCAAGATAAAATGAATTCACAATTATATCCTTACAAATATTCAGACTGAGTCATCTCGTTGCTACAAAAATCATTTTCTAAGACAATCATAGTATCATACTTCATTTTCCATCTATGAGACAAATATGATACTTGTCTCCCTTTTAATTTGACCTGGCAAAGATATTTTAGAAAATGAAATTGGCTTTGTGCCAATAAAATTAAAGGGCATTGCTATGAAACTATTAAGCAAAATGCTGGAGAAGGGATGTTCACAAGAACATTTAATTTTCTCCATTAAATATTTGACTATCTTTACCTTTTCACAAGGAACTATTAGTAAGGCTGCAACATCTCAACTCTGCTCAGTGCCAGGATTCCCTTCAACTAAAGCTCTTTGATAATAGTAAATCATGGAGCAGTTGGTAGACGGAAACCCACTAAATAAATACATACATTTTGCTCAAGATAAAGAGATATTTGATGAGGACTATCAAGCATGTGTACTATCAAGGGAAATCTAGGAATTTGTAGTGCAGTACAAACTTACAAAGCTACTAAAATTTCTCTGATAAGAATATTAAATATTAATTAGATTACTAAATATGGAATATAACAAATGTACTATTTTCATTAATGTGATATTAAATAATCAGAGAGCTTAGAATCAGTTGAACAAAGTGGAGATATTTAGCCTGGAGAAGAGAAACCTTAAGCAGGATTTGATAAACATCTTTAAGTGTTTCAGGATTGTCATGTGGATAAGGATTTGACTTTAATTCAGATTCAATGGGCAGAACGAATAGCAATAAATGGAAGGAAAAGATGGGCAGAACTTGCTAACATTAGAGCTATCCCACAGTGCAATGGGCTTCTTTAGCAAGTCAGTGGGTTGCTCCTTATTAGAACTATTCGGATTTAGTCTAGATGATGCCTTGGTTAACGGAAATTATGATGGCCCCACTCTTTGAGGCTTTGGGGTATTATATTCACACACATAAAAGATTAATGAGGATTTCAACGGTTTTCTCTTTCCATCATCTCAAGCTGCCACTCCTTGTGCTCCCCACTTTTTGAGGGGGCAATGACAAGAACTCCAGTTCAATTTAACTCTTTAGTATTGGAATGGCTTTTATAGGGAAATATTTACTACAAAGTCATATCAAGATCAAACATACAAATATTTTCTCCAACATCTCAGGGCTATAGTTCTCTCTCAAACTGCTTTGTCTCTGGGGATAATAGGGGTTTAGGCTCACAGCTTACCTCAGTTCCTATATAGCATTATTGCTGAGATCCATTAATCTAATGCCAAAACCTTTGCTTTTCAGAGTTTGCCTTCTGGGCAGGTAACAACATCCAACCTGGAATCCTGGTCTCTGAGATCCCCATAGCTGATGTTACTATGGCGTGAACTCAGCTTCCTGTACCTAGAACTAAAGAGGTCAAATTAAAATCCCCTCTCATTTGTGAAGACCACATGGCCTAAGGTGGAGGAGGTGACCTTTAGGCCTCCCTGCTGTGTGTCACTTGCTATGAGTGAATGAGTCCCCCTAGACACAATGAACGAGGCAGGATGTGCTCAGCCAAGTAGTTTTAGAAAGGAGACATTTCTGGCTTTGCAAGTTAATAAGAAGAGGCTGTTCCCAATCACATAGTAGGCCAATTCAAATTATCATATATCTAACATTTCTTTTTGTCTCTCCACCACCTGCCACTGGATGACTCCATTTTAGGTAATCCAAGAATGTACCAAATCCCCGTTATACTTTGTCATATAAATTGACATAGGGTTTTAGGGTTGCTTAGAGATCCGTTCCTGAGAAACTTTGCATCTCTGACATTCTGTGGTTTGATAACCATAAATTTGAAGGGACAAGACATGATAGTAGAGGGAGACCAGTTAATGAGATTTCAGTGCCTTGCCTGAAGAAAAGAAAGTGTAGTTGGAGCCATACCGAGTATGCTCAATTGTTTGAAGAATCATCATGTAACATAGTGATTAAAATTGTTCTTCTTGGCCCTGGTGAGCAAACGATGGTAGGTAAATGTTACAAAATAGCATATTTTAGCTCAATAGAAATAAATGCTTTCTTACAGTTACGACTGTCTAAAGGAGAGGAAATTCTTTAAGCACCTCACATTCTTTTTTCTTTAATTTTTATTTAATATTTTAGTTTTTAACATTGATTTCCACTCTCCCCTGCCCTGCATCCCCTTTCCCCTTACTTTCTTGTAGGGCAAGATAGATTTCTATGCCCCATTCCCTATATATCTTATTTCCCAGTTGCATGCAAAAAGAACTTTTTTTGAGCAACAGCTTTTAAAACTTGGAGTTCCAAATTCTCTCCCCTCTTTCCTCCCCGTCCACCCTCCCTAAGAAGGCAAGCAATTCAACACAGGCCACATATGTATCATTATGTAAAACATTTCCACAATACTCATGTTGTGAAAGACTAACTATATTTCCTTCCATCCTATCCTGTCCCTCTTTATTCAATTTTCTCCCTTGACCCTGTCCCTTTTCAAAAGTGATTGCTTTTGATTACCTCCTCCCCCTATCTGCCCTCCCTTCTGTCATCCCCCCTTTTTATCCCCTCCCCCTACTTTCCTATGGGGTAAGATACCCAATTAAGTGTATTTGTTATTCCCTCCTCAGATCAAATCTGGTGAGATCAAGATTTACTCATTCCCCCTCACCTGCCCCCTCTTCCCTTCCAAAAGAACCACTTTTTCTTGCCAACTTTTTGTGAGATTAATTACCCTATTCTATCTCTCCCTTTCTCTCTCTCTCAATATATTCCTCTCACCCCTTAATTTTATTTTTTTTTGATATCATCCTTTCATATTCAACTCACCCTGTGCCCTCTGTCTATATATATGTACATTTCCTTCAACTACCCTAATACTAAGAAAGGTTTCATGAATTACACACATCGTCTTTCCATGTAGGAACGTAAACAAAACAGCTCAACTTTACCAAGGCCCTTATGATTTCTCTTTCTTGTTTACTTTTTTATGCTTCTCTTGATTCTTGTATTTGAAAGTCAAATTTTCTATTCAGCTCTGGTCTTTTCACTGAGAAAGCTAGAAAGTCTTCTATTTTATTGAAAATCCATATTTTGCCTTGGAGCATTATACTCAGTTTTGCTGGGTAGGTGATTCTTGGTTTTAATCCAAGATCTTTTGACCTCTGGAATATAATATTTCAAACCCTTTGATCCCTTAATGTAGAAGCTTGTAGATCTTGTATTATCCTGATTGTGTTTCCACAATACTCAAATTGTTTCTTTCTGGCTGCTTGCAGTATTTTCTCCTTGACCTGGGAACTTTGGAATTTGGCTATAATATTCCTAGGAATTTTCTTTTCAGAATCTTTTTCAAGAGGTGATCGGTGGTTTCTTTCAATTTCTATTTTACCCTCTGGTTCTAGAATATCAGGGCAGTTTTCCTTGATAATTTCTTGGAAGATGATATCTAGGCTCTTTTTTAGATCATGACTTTCAGGTAGTCCAATAATTTTTAAATTATCTCTCCTGGATTGATTCTCCAGGTCAGTGGTTTTTGCAATGAGATATTTCATATTGTCTTCCATTTTTTTCATTTCTTTGTTTCTGATTTATAATATCTTGATTTCTTACAAAGTCATTAGCTTCCACTTATTCCAATCTGATTTTTAAGGTGGTGTTTTGGGCCTACTTTTCAATTTGGCTAACTCTGCCTTTCAAGGCATTCTTCTCCTCATTGGCTTTTTGGAGTTCTTTTGATATTTGGGTTAGTCTATTTTGAAGGAATTATTTTTTTTCAGTATTTTGGGGGGTCTCCTTTGGCAAGTCATTGACTTGTTTTTCATGATTTTCTTGCATCACTCTTATTTCTCTTCCCAAAATTTCTTCTACTTCTCTTACTTGCTTTTCCAAATCCTTTTTGAGTTCTTCCACGGCCTGAGACAAATTCATATTTTTCTTGGAGGCTTTTGATGTAAGGTCTTTGACTTTTTTACTTCTTCTGGCTCTATGTTTTGATCTTCTTTGTCGCCAAAAAAAGGTTCTAGAGTCTGAGTCTGAGTCTGCATCCTTTTTCACTACCTGTTCATTTTCCCCACCAAATACTTGACCCTCGAGTTTTTTGTCAGGGTATGACTTCTTGTAGACTAGAGCGCTTCGTCTCAAGCTTTAGGGGCTGCACTGCTGTGCTCAGAGCTACTTCTTCTCCACTGTCATTGCAAGCTCTACCACAGCAGCACTTCTCTTCCCCCAAGAACCTCCAACCAGTTCTGTGACCCAGATCCCAGCAGAGCACAGCAATAGAACCTACCTTTGTGCCATCAAAGTGCTCTGTGCACTCCCGCTCTGATGCGCAGTTTAATTCCTCCCCCCGTGTAAGCCAGGGATTCTGGAAGCAGCTGATACTGGAGCTCTGGAAGCAGCTGCAGGAGCTTCCTGCTGCTGCTGCCACTGCCATGTCTCTGCCACCTTCACCACCCCCAGGGCTGGGGCCAGACCAGTCTCTAGCCCTGCTGACATCACTCTGCATCAGATCATGTAGAACTTCCCATTGCCTCCATGTCTCTATAATTCTGAAATTCACCTTCACTTCAGTGACCCAATGAGTCATCAAAGGAAGATAATAATGAAGGCAATGGTAATAGCATCTAGATGAACAGATTTAATGCAAGACTAATCACAAAATCAAAAGATGACTTCAAAGATTTAAAGTGATAATGATACTTATGGGAAATATGTATTTTTATAGAAAGGGAATAATTGGAAAGGAGAGAAAGAAGGAGGATTCTTGCAGAAAGATCTAATCTTCAACATACAGTATACTTATCTACATTATTCGATACTAAGGACACACATTAAAAGATTACAGGTGTGTAAAATGTCCAAGGATTGTAACCTTGACATCTCATTTCTTTGAATAAAATGATTGCTTCATAGACTCATAGGAACATAGATTTAAGTCAGAAGTGACCTCAGAGAACATCAAGCCAACAAACTTCATTTTGCAGATGATAAAAATGAAGCCCAGAAAATTATAGTTACCAGCCCACTGCTACCCAGGTAATAAGTGGAAGGCCTCTGATTTGAAGACAGGTGCTTGGAACAGAGATTATTTGCTAAATACAGATTTTATCACTTATTGATGATGAAAACACGTTTGACTTTAGGATGAAAGTAGTATTTTGATATTTTTTTAAATCCACAAGGTTCTAATTTCCACTTATTACTCTAGGATAAAAGTTGCTGTTAAGGCAAAAGAGAGAACAACTCTATTCATAGAAAGAAAGAACAATTAGCAAGATTCAGGTCTTATCCTTTCATGTAGAGCATAAGTGTAAAAAAAAAACTTGGGTTGCTTAAGTAATAAGGCAGAATGTCTCGGTCCCTTATATTATGAAAATGTTCATTGCTCTTTGATTTCTGATGTGAAATTTAAAACCTCAGGATTCCAAATGCAATGTAATTTATTAATGACAGTGAATGCTCTGGAATAAAGGCATAGTCCATTAGCCAAACACATAATTAGCTGAATTTATTTGCTATGGAAACAGGTTAATTCATTAATTTTCTAATAGTCCTTTCCTGCTTTGGAATGAGGTCTCATTTATTTAGTTGCTAATTTTGACACATATGTAACCATGGGAATGAGAACACAATGTGCTCTGGGAAGAAGCCCAGTGCTTAACTAGAATTTCTTTCAAGACAGTCTTATCAAACTACATTTGAGCTACAAAAAAAACCTTCACTTGCCTGTATTTTATCTTGATTTTATTTATTTTTGTGGGTATTTTTTAGACCTCAGTCATTGCCCAATTACTTCCAAACATTGAACCCATCTATGTAAAGGGGGAAAAAGTAAAATCAACTTACAAAGCTCTTCACAACCTGGCCACCCATTCCTGCTTTCCCAACTTTCTTACATTCTACCACCATCCATTTATTCTTCATCAAAATTGACCTCCTCTTACACAATACTTCATCTTCTATCTTCATACCTTTGGACTGGTTGATCCCCACACCCAGCATGCACTCCATCTCAATGTGTGACTCTTAGAATTCATTGCTTCCTCTAAGATTCATCCCCAGCACCACCTCTTGCAAGAGACCTTTCCAGGTCATCTCTCTTGCTAGAACCATCTTTCCTTCTACACTGTATTTATTTTTTTAGTTCTGATTTATATATGTTGTCTCCTCCCTTAGAGGGTAAACTCCCTTAGGAAAGAAACTGTTGATCCTTTTTTTCCCCTTTGTATCCTCAGTACTTAGCTAGGTGCCAGGCACTTAGCAAGTACTTAAAATATGCTTATTGTTTGAATGATTGAATAAAATGAACATGCTGTCACATGTAAGCAACGCTGCACACCCATAGACCCCTCTACATAGAGGAAGGATATATGTATGGCCATCTGCTCCCTGGATTATTATTTGTCCTTCATTCTTGAAGAGGACCAATGACATCGGAAAGGTGATGTCTTACTTTGTAAGTGAATTGGATTTAAGTGAGGCAAAGATGTGCAAAGTCATCAGCCTAGCTTTCTCCTCCATAGTCATCTAAGTCCAGTGGCAAGACATAGGTCAGGACAACTGGTGATGTCACCAGATGCAGTGGGAGACCTTGATCTTTTAAAGCTGAGGTCTTTCCTGGGTCTCAGTTTGTCTGAGGCAACCCCCATTTAGTGATTAAAGGCTGGGTAAGAAATGAAGGCAGGCCAAAAAATGGCCTCTTTTACCTAGTCAAAAATATAAGACCTCCAGGGTTTCTGGTTATCAGGGTGTGACTCCCTGGTCTTTTTATTCATAACACTGTCCTTTTTTTCTAAGCTACTTTACCAAACCAATCAATCAACAATGATTAATTAAATGTTTTCTATGTTCCCTATTGTGCCAGGCCCTTGGGATACAAAGGCAAAAGTAAGACCCTCTCTGAGTTCAAGGACATTACACTCTATTGAATTTCCCCAAGGTCACATAGCTAATAAGTATCAGAGGTGGAGTTTTAAACCAGAGCTTCTTGGTTCCAGAGCCAGTACTATTTATAAATATATCAACCTATTTTTACTCAAGTAACTGATCTTTCCATTGGGAACAAATAGGAAAGCAATTAAGATTAATGTTAAACTATTTTCTACATTTTTATGGTGCCAAAATGTGATGTATCTCATTCCATACCCAGCATCTATAATAAATAAATAAGGCTAAATCACACTTATGATTAACTTTCTTTCCATAATGCTCCTATGGCTTGGGTTGCAAACATGTAACTAATCACACATAATTTATACAGAGGTCCAGAAAACCCAGGTGTGATCAGAGCCCATGAGGGTAAGCACAGTTCTGGATGTGACCATATTTTTAACAATGGCACTCACAACATCATTGTACATTTAAAATTTGGAGACCTGATTATAAAAACTAATAATCCCAAGTGCTTTACAATAGCTTTTGCCTATTACATCCTAGGCATCTGCCATAAATACAACACAGAAACAACTGCATTTTTAATGAAACAGAGACTTATTCTAGGAGGTGGGGAAATAATATAGTCTGACTAAGGAAACATTTGTAGTCTGTGATGTTGCTTTACTTGAAATTGTGACCAACACATGGAAATGGGATTTATTAAGCATACTTCTGGAACCAAGTGCTTTATGGTTGGGTTTCGGCTTTTTTCCCCAAATTAGTCTGTTGTACCCAGAGCAATGATGTGTGACAAACATTTCTAAATTAAATTATAGTGTGAAATAAGTTTGAACAATAGATGACTTTGGGGAATAGATGACATGATATAAGCATAGCAACCTGGTCACAGAATGAAAACATCTTAGACAGGGCTCCCAAAGCAGCAAGAAGGGTTTGCATCTGCTCAAACCATTTCACAATGATCTTGAATATATGACAGATGTAAAAGAAAAAATGACAAGAAATGGAAACATGTTGGATAACTGGAGCAAGTAGTTGAGGATTGTTAGGCTTGGTGACCAGAAGGATAGTGAAGCCATTGATGGTGATAGGAAGTTTGAAAGAAGAGGAGTGCCTGCTTCTCTAACCATGATGCTAGAATGCTTCTGAGGTAGAAGAAAGAAAAGAGAAAGAATATCTGAGAATAAAAATAGAGATATAGAGGTAATATCATGGAAGGTTTTTTTGTGCCGAGGAAGATACATATTTCTCATAGGAAAAGAGAAACCATGAAAGGTGAACAAGAAACTGACATATGGAAAATTTTGTGAAAGGGAGTATAATTTGGCCCTCCATAGCAAATATGGTTTTCTGTTTCATAAGGAAACAAAGTACAATTCAGACAGCTACTACATATGGATAGGGAGCTGAGCACAGAACTGAATAGAAGAGTGAAACTGGACTAGACAGAATTTGGGAGACTGATATTGTCAATGATTACAAGCTATTCAGTATGAAAAATGTTCATCATTTAAGCATCACTATTTTGGATGGGCAAAGTATGGAATTCCAGTCTCAAATGGTAATCCTAGGGAACCCAGAGCATGACATACAGTGAGTATAAGTGGGCTGCAAGAGATCACCAGTAGTAACACCTATGAGATGTGGAATAGTAGATATCAAAAGAGGACAGAATTTAAATATAGTAAATAGAGAGAATAAAAAAGGCCCAGGTAGACTATAATGGCCATTGTTAGTGCCAAACCATGAAACATAAAGCAGTGTGGTGATTGCCAACTAGATAGACAGACAGATAGATAGATAGATAGATAGATAGATAGATAGATAGCCAATCGATAGATAGAGGGAGAGATAGACAGGCAGATGGTAAATAGATAGGAATATAAATAGATATGGACATGTATGTGTGTATATATGTATATATATGCATGTATATGTATACATATATGTAATTTTATATATTTGGATTATATGGATATATGTATCAACTTAGGTATGGGTATAGATATAGTTGTAGATATAGACAAATATAGAAGTAGAGATAAATACATTGATAGAGGCGTGGACATAGAAGGAATCGTTATAGGCATATATAGACATACACATGTATACATGTTGGTATATGCATGAGCATTTAAGTATAAGCAATGTTATAAATATGAATATATCAGTGCTTAGCACAGTGCCTAGCATGCAGTAGATATCTAATAAATGTTTTATTGATGTAGGTAAAGAGATTTAGATGATATAGGTCAGCATAGGGAATTGCTTTCATCCAGGCTAACCAATAACTCCTCTTTACCATAACCCCAGAGAGGTAGTTAGGACACCAAGGGCTAAGTGACTCTGCCATCTTCAGTTATAGTTAAAGATCAGAGATCTAGAGCTGCAGGGGACCTTAAAGGATATCTAGTCTAATTTTTCATTGTACACCTAAGGAAAATGAATCCTAGAGCAGAAGAAAAGTTTCCCTGACTCTGTGGGCCTTCCAAATACTACCTACTTGAGCACATTCTCTCAGTGTTAACAACAGGTATTTGAAAACTCTTTAATTTCTATTTTATCCATTTACTTCCTTCAGCAAATATATAATAAGGTCATAGACTTGGTGGTAGAAGGGACTGACATTAAAAGCAGGCCCTTATTTTACAGATAAAGAATCTGATGTCTATAAAGGCTATGGCTTGCCCCAGGTCACCCAGGTAGGGAAGGAAATAAGATGTAGACCCAGGTGCTCTGACTCCAGAGCCAAGTATTCCTTTAACTCTGTCACGTAGCTGAGTGCCTTACTGTATGCAAGATGTAGAAGTGGGCACTAAGGAGGTCATTCAAGACATAGTCTTACCTTCAGGGAGCTTACATTTTCATAGCCAAGAAAAGCCTGTGCCAAATACTCAAGGGAAATGTGCTCCAAAGGGTGTACTGAACATTGGCTGTGGGGATTAGAGATAGAAAAGGAAAGAAAAAAATATTCAATCTTCTATCAAAAACGATCAGTCCTCTTATTCTGTAGAATAAGTAGGCCCGTTGAAAATAAATTTTCCTGTGGAAAACAGACAGTGACATCATTGCGTGTTTATCTTTTAAGTGCAGTCCAGTATTGAAATCTCTTCTGAGTAATTAACTAGGCAGGCAATGTTAGGAAATATCACAACCTCCACTTGAAACACTTATGATGACTTATCTATCCAATTGTTTCTAACGACCAACATTCAACACCTAAAATAATACAGATTTTGTTTTGTTTTGGTTTGGTTTTATCCATTGTAAATGATGCATCTAAATGTGGTTTAATTAAGCTAAAGGGTGATTTGGATTCTTATAGCCCTATCTTGTAAAATTCCTATCAATGCTTGTGACATTGATTTACTAGGCCACTGCAAAGTTCAATGACACGGGAATGATGAACAGCTTTAGATATAGGTGACTTTGAGTGAACCAGGCTCGAGTTACCTGCCATGGAATTAATGTACAGCTCTAATATTAGATGGCACCGCAGTGATGTAAGTTCTCTTGTTAGATACCGTTAAATTGATGACCCATTTTGGAGTTTGCTAACGGGAATTTGATGAACAGCTCTGATTTCTGGAGTGGCTCTGAAGTGGTAAACACTCCAGGAGTTAGATAATGCTGGATTGATGAGCTATTGCACAACTAAGTGATGGAGAATTTCATTGGCCTGAAGAGTTAAATTAATTCTGAATTATTTTCAGGCTGACAGTCATCAGTGGCTAGAATAGAGCAAATAGAATTTTGGATCCAAAACTGGACATAAACTTAGTTATCAGTGGAGGGAAGCACATCAACTTAGAGTCCATTTGATCACTTGAGAGGCAGAGGGCTTAAGTCACTTGTTTGAAATTATATAGGAAATTAATGGCAATGTCATTGCTTGAACTCAGGTTTCCTGATTTGGGTCCAAAGCTTTACCCAAATACACTTTGAGAAGTGATGCAGGATGCATCCTATGAACAATGAAAATTAGGCTTAAACACACACATACACACAGACACACACATACCACTGTTGCTTAGTTTTGCTAAACCAAGTTTTTGTTTTCTCTTTTTTATTAGTTATGTTAAGGCTCCAAGAGAGGGACAGGGAAGGAGTATATTGGGAAACAAAAATTATATAAAAACAGAAGATATCAATGAGTTTTAAAATCTGTAGGGATTCCTGCATACACTCTATGTCTTAACATTTTCACTAACCAGCTTACAAAATTTAAAAGGCAGTTTGATTGTCAGCCAAGGGATTAGAATATAGGATGAGGGTGTTCTAGTACATGGTTAATAACCTACTCTCCTGACAAAAAGATATTTACAAGCACCATATACATGTGACACACTTTTAAGTTTAATTTATATTGTTAGCATTTTCTCCATCACTTCCTTAAGTCTAGACTATCACCAAAATAATAAACTAAGCCTGATTTGTGGCATTTGCTAATTTTGGAGGTTCACATGCTCACAGTGAAAATTTAATAGTTTACTCTCCAGAGCCTGTTTAAGATGGCTCTAAAATGCCTATTAGTGCCATTTGGAGGGGCCAATATAAGATTTAAAATCAAAAGGTTCATTCATAAAGAAAAATAAATTCGAAAGACATAAACACTCTGGTCACTTCAATGATCAACCATGACTTCCAAGGATAGATGATAAAAATGTTAGGCATCACCTGACAGAGAGAGGGGAGGACTCAAGTCACTGATAGAAGTATATGGTTTTTGGACATAGCCAATGTATACATTTGTTTTGCTTGACTATGATCATTTGATAGAAGGGTATTTTCTTTTTTTTTTTTTTTTGATTAGAAGGGGATCTGAGGAGAAGAGGGGATTAGCAATAGGGACACCAAGGTAAAAGATAAAAAAGAGAAAGGTCATTGTAGCATTTTGTTAAATTCACAGAAGAAAATTCAATGAGATTCAAAAGGAGATAAAACAGGACAACTTTGAAACTAATTCTTTGAATTTATTCTGTTACTTTTGAAAGATAAGATGCACATAATAAAGATCTGTTTTTTCAGTTGGAATCCTCCTTTTTTGTTCTTTGTTTATGGAGAAGCTCATGTTTAGCAAGTTTAGACAAAGAGCAAATAAAAAGTATTTTTTAAAATGATGTGGCTGGACTCAATGGTTTCTAAGATGTCTTTAAGCTTTAAACTCTGAACCTCTGACTGATGTTATGCATTATTTTAACTTGATTCAGTTAGTCCTTCAGAACCTTCACAGACACCTTTTTAAAAATTTTCTCATTACTGAATTGAATGATAATTTATGTAACAGAGCTATACACTGAGGAAATAGAAGGGCTCTGCTACCTTGTCTTCTAATGTGGCTATTTGGGATAAGCGGTGTATTACAATTTAAAAATGCTTAATTGAGAGGCAGGAGGCTATGGTACAATCTTAGCCCTGACACTTATTCACTAAATAACCATGAGCAAGTCACTCAACCTCCATTTGTTCACCAGTAAAGGCAGAATAATCAGGTTTGCATTGCCTACCATTTTGGGCAAAGTACACAAAATTGGACATCAATATAACATATTTATCTGAATTAATATAGCTTCTGATGATTCAAAACTCAGATGAATCCATGGGCTTCATCAATAGAGGTACTCTCTCCATTGTGTGGAATAATCCAACCACAACTTTTCCTGTGAAAATTTTGAATATACCCGGTCTGGTAAATATTGATAGAGTATCCATCCAACACACCAGAGGCTTTCTGTTGTTTAACCCACCCACTTCCTTTTTCCAATTATCTCTCTACTGAATAATCGCTTTTACACCATTACTTGTATAAATCACCACTGGCCATGTACTACACACCTTTCACTCCTCCTATATATCTCTCTATTGCCTTTTATATCACTCAGTTTCTATTCTTAAATGAACTCGGAATACTATTATTCCCCGCCAAATAGGATCATTGGAAGAATACTAGTGCTTACCAAAAAAAAAATGTCATTTTGTTTCATGGAGTAGTTTTGGATCATTGAGTGCAATATCTGGTACTCTGAATGGAATCAAATCACTTTCTCTGACTGTGTCCCCTACAATCCCAGACATAGTTCATTAGCCATCTGTTGAGTTTGTCTAGCGGCATCTAGGTGGTGAAATGGTTAGACCACCAGGCCTGGAGTCAACAAGACCTAGGTCAAATCTAACCTTGGACACTTAGCTGTGTGAACCTGGGCAAGTCATTTAGCCTCTGTTTGATTCAGTTTCTTGAAATGTAAATGAAGATAGTAATAAAACTTGCCTCACAGGGTTGTTGTGAGGAGCAAATAAGGTATCTGTGAAATGCTTAGCACAGTGCCTAATTGTTGCTGTTATTTCTGTTCTTCCTCCCTTCTTGAAGAGGACCACTGACAGGTGCTCTATAGATGTTCATTCTCTTCCTCTAAAATAGATAGATAAAAGATAGGTCCATATTGATGGACTAACTGAATATCCAATACAATGGTTTATTCAAATTTGAGGATTTTTCTTCTACTTGGATTTTCCTTTGTAGTCTGAGTTCTTCTGAGTGGTTATGGATTCAGCTGAAGAGACATTATAGTATTCTGGAGCTTCATGAAATAAGCACATTATTGCCTATCAATACAAACTCATAGAGAACTTCATCATCCACAGGGACTATCTCCCATGGGGATTCTGGATATGCAAAAGGCCAGTGATGAACATGTTTCATGAATAACCATCAAACAGTTCCTTGTCTTTGTTAATACCAATGATCAGAAATTATTAACAAGTCCCTATCTTTAGTAGCAATTACCAAAGAACTTTGTTTGATCTTACCTGGGAGATAACTGTTTCAAATAAACTTTAAGGCTATATTCTTTTTGTTTTGCTGAGTCAAAAATAATCAACAATATAAAAAGATGATGGAGTCTTGTATTTCTACACCTTTTGGCCAGTTTTATGACTGTGTGGCCTACTGTTCAAGTGTTTGTGAAAATCTATTCGCTCCCTTCTTCTGTTTTCATCAAGGATACCCTTGACAGATGGGTAGATTATTCTTTCAAAAGATTTTATAGCTGGCATCCAGATAGGTTAATAGTATTTGATGGTATCTTGATTCTCTTTTTCAGTACTAGTACTTCCCTTTTTTTTTACACTTGGTGCAATATCCTACTCTCATTGTTTTCTAAGTTTCATTGCCCCCAACACATATTTCTTCCTGTGTACTGGGTCTAGCTCGGACACTAATCCCACCTTGGTTTTCTTTTGGGTCATTTCTACTTCTTCATATATAAGCTCATCAGTGACTGAGATAATATTCCAAATAATATGGCTCCACAGTAATCAGTAATGAAAATAGTTTCTTAAAGAAGCCTTGATAAATTGATTTCATTCTCTATTTTCTTCTTGCTAGTTCAATTTTTACATGTTCTTGGGATAATGAAGTACAACTTTGTCATCCCTCCAAGCTTTCTGAAAACTAATTTTTTGAGTCACCAGCTTTTATCCTCTTGTTGAGTGATATTACTTCTTATCATCTGCAAGCCTTTTCTGTAACAAAGTTAACAGGCTTAACCAGTCATGATTTTAGTTCCCATATCTGTCATTTTAGAAGAAAATTGAGTGTTTTCTGGCTCAGCTGATTTCTAAGTTCTTTTAGCCTCATTGTGACAACTGCTTTTCATTGGTTAAACTTTTCTGAGAAATGGTGATAGCTCATGTTAATATGTCTTCTTTATCCATTTCCTGTTTTTTTAAATATTATCATTTAAAAAAAACAACAGAAGACAAAAATTACAACAAGAAGAAAATCCTAATCTAATTCTCTCATTTTAAAGAAGAGGAAATGAAGAAAAGTATTTCTGCTATTTGTCTAAGGTCTAACAGGCAATAAAAAGAAAAGCCTGGATTAGACTCCAACAAAATGCAGCAATATCTACAGTATAGCACGCTGCTTGTAGATAAAGCAGTGATAGGATGTAGGGAAATCAGGTTGTGTGGTGGACAGTGTTTTAAAATGCATGCTTTAGTTAATCTCAAGAAATATACTGCCTTATTTTGAGGTAATATTTATTTTTGAAAGTATATTTAACCACTTATAAATAGACTTTTAGAAAAATCAATTATATATAAATTTCTCTACATTTCAAGGCACAATCTGGTAGCAATTAAAATGGAATATATATAATATGCATACATATATATACATGTATACATATCTATTTTGGTGGCATCTAATAGGGACACAGGTGTGCTTTCAAACTAAAAAAAGTTCAATGGTTTATATGGATATATCAAGAAAATATCTAAGATATACCTATCTCTATTTCCCATACATTTCTTGGTTAAGACAGTAGCTGCCTTTAATGCCTGGTGCTGCATAATGGAAGAAATGTGAATCTGATATTGAAAATGCCTGGATTTGTGTCCCAGATTGGCCAGTACCATAAAAGATATGACTTTAGGCAAATCTCTACCCCTAGCTAAGACTCAACTCCTTCATGTGTAAAGTGTTGGATTGGACTAGATAATATCTAGGATACATTGGAGATCTAACATTCTGTGAGCAAAAGTGAATGTTAATCAAAAATGAAGAAACTCTGGAGGGTTATTAGAATGGAAGCTGCTTCTGTTGCCTAGAAGGGGAACAAGTCCCAGCTCTACCATTTGTCAGCAAATTTGTAATTATTGTTTCAGTTGTTTTCAGTCAAGTCTGACTCTTTGTGTCTTCATTTGGGATTTTCTTGGCAATGATACTCAAGTGGTTTATCATTTCCTTTTCCAGCTCATTTTACAGATGAGTAAACTGAGACAAATAGAGTTAAGTGACTTGCCCAAGGTCACACAGCTAGAAAGTACCTGAGGCCAGATTTGAACTCCAGAAGATGAGTCTTCCTGTCTCCAGGCCCAGTACTTTATACACTGTGCCACTTTGCTGCGCCCATATTTGTTGTGGTGTCATTTAAAAAGAATGGAGGGATGAAAAGAGAATGAGGTATTGTGAAGCAAATAATAAAAGCCTGGTCAAATGTGATCACATGCTTCCATTTACTTACCTCCCTTTGAAGGTCCAAAGCCACATCCCAAGGGTGACCACACTTCCCCTTGCATTTTCCACCTTTAGATGGTATCATTATGGAATGACAGGAGTTGACTCAATTAACTCACAAATAGCCATCTCTCTCTATTAAGTCCATATGACATCTCTGGATCAAAGTAAACCTGCTAATATCTATTATACCTACATCTAATGACCCATTTGGAGAACATTTCTATAATGGCATGAACTGCTACTGGAAGAGTGATTTTTCTAGACCATTTTCATCCCCATTCCATCCTCTAAAAAGTCTTGATCAACAACAGAATTCCCAAATATGTGAGTAGTTGAAGAGCCCTGCTCCACTTGATTTCCAATAGTAGAAATGATTTTGTTTTTTTCTGTGTATTCCAGAAACTGTATATGACTTCATTGATAAAACAAATTCCAGATGAAACAATCCCCACTCATAACATAGATCCACAACTGTTCTGGGATTTAAAGTCTTAGACAGTTGCCTGGAACTTAAAAGTAACTTGAGAGGTGAAGACCTTGCTCAGAATCATACAACCAGTATGTATCCCAGGCCAGGAGCTCTTTATACACTATTCATCAAAGCACACAGTAGGGGTTTAATAAGAACTTGTTAAATTAAATTGACATAAATTGAAACCACCAGGCTAACTGACCACATTAGGTGGTAAGTATCATGTTTGTGTCCTATAGATTCTGATGATTTTTCTAGAGCCCCTAAATGAGTTATTAATTATAGCCACCTAGTGGGCACAGAGTTTTACTCACATTCCAATTTAATGTAATCATGCCCAAGGGCTGTTAGGTAATTCATATCAAAAACAACTCAAACAAACAAACAAGCATGATGTCCTCTTAAAGATGAATGCCACTGGAAAACAGGTAAATAAAATTATAATATTTTAATCAGTTCTAAGAAAAACTATTAAATAAATTTACACTTACTACTTAAAACTTCAAGTCCCTTAGTCCTAGACATTGAGAAGCCACATTCCTTCCAGTAATTGGTTGTGAGTTTGGCAACATCTACAAAATCATCAGGCTTCCATTCACTGTGTACTCTAAGCAATTTGGAGACAGCTAGTCCACTAGGTAGTACCATGGATAGAGCAATGGACCTGCAGTTGGCAAGAATTAAGACTAAATCCAGCCTCAGATATGTATTAGATATGAGATCCTGGGCAAGCTACCTGACATTTCTAAGCCTCAGCTTCCCCGTCTGTAAAATGGGGATAGTAATAGCAGTGGCGTCATAGAGCTATTGTGGGGAATCAAATGAGATAATGTATACAAAATGTTTTACAAACTTTAAAGTGCATGTAAAGGCTGGCCATTTTGATAATGAAGATCATGATAGTTGTGGGAATGATAAGAGAATAATTGAAAGGATCCTAGGACTTGCAGCTGGATGGGGCCTTCGAAGCCACCTAGTACAACCCCTTCATTCTACTGAAGAGGAAATTGAAACCCAGGGAGTGGAGGTGACAATTCAAGTCATTGAGCTAGCAAGTCTCCTTGTTTCAAGCCCAGCATTCAAAAGTCCACTAATGCACATTGACCCTCCCAAAACCTTTCATTATATTTTTGAAACAGCCAAAGAAACATAACTCATTCTCAAGGTATAAATAATATGTCCTAATGAAGATAGAGAGATAGATATTTAAATATGAGATAAATAAGCAAATATGTCACGTAAATATGATTTTTTTGCATTTATAAATTATTGCCTTTTAATGACTGGGAGTATTTTACAGACAGAATAAACACACACACAAACACACATACACACACACACCACACATATACACAAATTCCTGATGAAATTAACTGAGTTGTAGATGCTGATTTTTTTTTTTACCTTGGCTTCTGATTTCATTGGTTAAAGGAACTTCTAGGGAGGGACTTCCTCTACCAACAACTACCTTTACTTCCTCTGGGTTGTTTTGATATCCCTAACAGAGCTCAATGCCTGGCACAAAATAGGTTTAATAAATGATGTCTCCTAATTGATTGATTGTTTGTTCTGCGGTTTATAGTTTTAAGGGATTGCCTGAGGGAAAGAAGGTTAAGGGAATGTCTAGGGTCAAATAGCCAACATGGTTCAGAGGCAGAACTGAAAGTCAGGTTTTCCTGAGTCTTGGTCCAGCTCACTCTATCTGTGCTTTGCTGTCCAATTTACCCCCAAATCTAGCCTATATTCTGCAAATAAAATTTCATTTTCCCTGTCCTGTAGAAAATGTCATTTTAAACTGTATATAAAGAGATTCTCAAAAATGAAATCCTAGAAAAGTTTTAGATATAATCTAATAGATTATGTCAATCTATTTTAAATTCATGTATAGCATCTCCTACCAATGAAAAGCAACATTTCAAAGTCTCAATAAAGTAATTTTGGAATAAGGCAACTGTTTTCATGTCTTATCTAATCCTCTTTTTTAATGTTGATATCTTTTGACTTTTCAATAAATGTTTCCCACTATACCCATTCATCGCTCCCATCTAGAAAGTTGAATTCATATAACAAAGAAGAAAAAAAATTCACCAAAGCTTACCAACATATCAGAAAAGTATGACATTCTAGGGAATGTTGATCACTCAAGGTCTCCCACCTCATCAAAGTTATGAGGAGGGAGGAGAAGGCAGGGAGGAAACATATTTTTGAATCTCTACTTTGGGTCAAACTTGGTCATTGTAATTTGGCAAAATCAGTTTTATTTTGTGGGTGTTGTTTCCATTTTTATTATCATAAATACTGTGCTTATTTTTCCTGGTTCTATTTACTTCATTTTATGTGGGTTCGTATAATTTCCCCGTGCTTCTCTGTATTCATCATGTCTGTTATTTCATACATCACAGAAAGATTCTATAACATTCATGTATTACAATTCCCCAAGTGATGTTTCTGGGGAGTCAGTGTGGCATAAAGGATTGAAGACTTGGGTTCATCTCCCATTACTGACACATACAAGCTGTGGATCCTACACAATTTATGTGGACACTGAGCCCTGGCACACCTCGGTGTTCATGTGAGAGACAGTAGAGTATGTTAGACAAACAGCCAGCTTGGGGAGCTGGGTAATCTGGGTTCAGTTTCTGCCTCTTACCCCAAATGTCTGCTTGACCCTGAAAAAAGTTATTTAGATTCTAAAGAACCCCCAGGAAACCCTTTGTGGCTATAAGTTACAAAGATATTAAAAACTAGGATTAGTTACTTCACCAAGAGTTCTGTATACGTATACATACATACATACGTACATTTCAAGAAAGTTGCCTGAGGCAATAAGAGGCTAAGTGACTTCCCCGTGGTCATACAGCCAAAATATGTCAGAGGCAGGACATGAACCTAGGACTTCCAGAAAGCCTGACAATTTCAATATGGAAAAATATGGACAAAAAATATAAGGAATGTAGTTATACATAATATCTCCATATAGACATGGTGATTTGACATAGCTATGGGTATTGGCAGAGATATTCTTATTCACAGAGATATATTCATTCATCTAGGTGGAGGTAGATTTTGATCAATGACCCTGAAGAGAAATAGAGTTGTAGACTAAATAGGTTTATGGAAATAGAAAAGTTTGGTAATTATAGCAGATAAAGTGCCACTAGAATTTAGTCATATCCAGGAATAAAATGCATTGCTGCCAGCCAGTGTTACCCCAGTGGTGTTCAGTATTGGGAGTCTATGGACCTTGGGATAATTAAATAATATCTATGATAAATAGCCCCATCACTGAACTGGTGTCTTTGTATGAAAGAAAATTAGTAATAAATGTCCTTAGTAACCCGTGCTTTCCTCTATGCTAATGGGGCCCCCTTTTAGAGGCTATAAAAATTTTTAAGGTTGTTGACTCGGGTATACAACAGAAACCTATTCTTTTTTCTCTCCCAGGCAACTCAGCCAAAGTGTACATTGAGGTTCAGGATGAGAATGATCATGCTCCGGTCTTTCAGAAAAAGTTATACATCGGAGGAGTGTCTGAAGAAGCGCTGATGTTTTCCTCTGTGCTCAGAGTGAAGGTATGAGGTTTTAGACTAAGGCAACAGATATATAGCTATATATCTGTTCTGAACTATATAATATAGCCAAGGACCTTAAAGTTAGAATGTCACCAAGACTGTATTCATTAAGCAACACCCTAGCTGTCAAATGTTTCTGGAGTTGCCTCTTATCTGAGTACTTACTATGGAACCTGAGTCATCAAGAATTTCTCATAGTTTCTATTTCCACATCCATAAAATGGAAACAAGGAATTAGTTTATGGTATGTTAAAGTAATGTTAATTTCCATTAAAAGTAAGTATGAAGAAAAGTATTTTATGGAACTTATCATTGACCACGAGAGACAGATGAAATCTGCTGACATGACTGTTGTATCTGGGTATGGTGAGAGGATGTGAGATTGAACATTTAAATTCATTTATTTTTTTTGGGGGGGAAGTAATTTTAAGATGATTCCTCTGGCTCTCAGCTCTATTGTTAATATCCTTGGAGTAGAATGGTCCTTTAATAGCTATACTGGGCAGGAGGAGCAACAAAACAAACAGACAAAAATCTCCATAACACATGGTATTTTTAGAGCAGGAAAGTTATAACCATTGAGAAAGACCTTTAAAAAACTGAAGAGAGGGAAAAGAATAATAGAATCTCAAGGAAGAGACCTAAAAGGTTGTCTAATACAACCCATACCAGTACAAAAATCCCTTCTTTATCACATCTGACAAGAATTTCCAACAATGGGGTGCCCATCATCTTCAAGGTAGCCAATTCCACTTTCAAACAGTTTCAATTAATAGAAAGGAACATTTTCTATAAATGTATCTTAAATTTCTTTCTTTACAATGTCTATCCATTGAACCTCATTTTGTCCACTGTCACTAAGAGCAAGACTGGTCTTTCCTTTCAGTATTTGAAGACAATATCATATCCTTTCCTACCTTACAAAAAAATGAGAAGGCAAGAAAGCAGAAATAGATTTGTGATGTTGAGATGGGCAGTTAAAATCTAAGGAAAAGCCTGAGTGGATATATACCATGGGTTCTTAACCTGGGTTCTATAGATAGATGTAAATAAGTGGGTCTGTGAATTTTTTATTAACATATTTTAGTAACTATTTCAATATATTTGATTTCATCTTTAACATATTATATATATACATATATAATTGATTTAAGAATATGATTCTGAGAAGGGATCTCTAGGTTTCACCAGATTGCTAAAGGGGAGGAAGACATAAAAGAATCTACTCTAATAATAATTAGCAATTTAAGGTTATAGCAATTTGGATGAAAGAGTAAGAGAAAATACTATATTCATTCAGACCTACTTAAAAAACATTTGACTATGAAAAATAAGAAATGATTAAAAGTAAAGGTATTAATTAGAGTCTAAATCATTAACATGGATTTTCCTAATTTTTTAGAGTTTAACTAGTATAAAAGGTGCCATAATGAAGAGCTCAAACAAAGTCAGACATTTCCTCAACCAATAAACACTTATTCTCTTTGCTAAGGGGAAAGAAATGACAGTCAAAGGCAATGCTTATTTAATATAAAATCTCAAGCAAAATCTTCCAAATGAGAATAGGGGAGAATTGGGGTAGTTCTGCATCATGAAACAATTAAAAAGAAAAGAAAGAGAAAAGAGATGGGAAGAAAGCTTGATGTATGAAATGAGTAATTTTCATCATTTAAAGAATTTTTATAAATGAACCTGGAAGACACCAATGAAAAGTGAAGGGAAACACATTCTCCATCTATGTCCATCAATAATGCAAATGGAACATCTGCACCATTTACTTCAGTAGCCGGTGTGCTGGATGAGGACATAGAAATAATACAAGAAAATGAAGTCAGAGAGAGTGGTTGAACAAAGACAAATAGTTATTATAAATGAACCAGTCAACAAGCATTTATTAAATATACAAATATGCCAAAATCTGTGCTAAGCACTGGGGGTACAAAGTCAAAACTGAGATAGCCCCTACCCTCAAGAAACTTACATTCTATCATGGAATATAACTAGTTCTTTCAAAGTATGAAGAGGAAGGGACTCTGTGTTAAAGGTGGAAGAATTTTAAAAACAAGGAGGATTCAATTTTTAAGAAGAGAAGATAAAAATAGAGGAGATCACGTGGAGTATTATTGAAAAAAAAATCAAAATGATATTAAGTGCACTGATCATTAGGCCTACTTTCTTGTATTTGTAAACCTTCATGAAATGGATCTATGTACTGATCAAAGGTATCCATGATGAAAGCATGAGAAGGGAAAAAAACAGGCTTTTGAAGATTATTTTTATAAGACTGTATCATCAGATTCATATAATTGACAAGTATAGATAATGAATTATTCCACTGTGATATTGTATGTGTGTGCATACACACACACAAACATTTGATCAGGGAAGCAGAATCTGTTATGATATAGAATTCCTAGTGGGGAAAGAAGGAAGGAAGGAAGGAAGGAAGGAAGGAAAGAAGGAAGGAAATAAGGAAGGAAGGAAGGAAGGAAGGAAGGAAAGAAGGAAGAAAGGAAGGAAAGAAGGAAGGAAGGAAGGAAAGAAGGAAGGAAGGAAGGAAAGAAGGAAGGAAGGAAGGAAGGAAGGAAGGAAGGAAGGAAAGAAGGAAGGAAGGAAGGAAGGAAGGAAGGAAGGAAGAAAGGAAGGATGGGAGGGAGGAAGGAAGGATGGGAGGGAGGAAGGAAGGAAGGAAGAAAGGAAGGAAGGAAAGAAGGAAGGAAGGAAAGAAGGAAGGAAGGAAGGAAGGAAAGAAAGGAAGGAAGGAAGGAAAGAAGGAAGGAAGGAAGGAAAGAAGGAAGGAAGGAAGGAAAGAAGGAAGGAAGGAAGGATGGGAGGGAGGAAGGAAGGATGGAAGGAAGGAAGGAAGAAAGGAAGGATGGGAGGGAGGAAGGAAGGATGGGAGGGAGGAAGGAACGAAGGAAGGAAGGAAGGAAGGAAGGAAGGAAGGAAGGAAGGAAGGAAGGAAGGATGGAAGGAAGGAAGGAAGGAAGGAAGGAAGGAAGGAAGGAAGGAAGGAAGGAAGGAAGGAAGGAAGAAAGACAGACAACATGCTTACTATGTGCTAGGTGCTATACTAAGTGCTTAGGATACAAATACAAGCAAACAAATCCCTACCCTTGAGGAGCTTACATTTTAAAGGCTGAATACAATATTTAGAGCAGAACTAGAAATGTGGGGGAAAGGGTACCAACACTGGCAGGTTATGAGAAGAAATCCAGAGAATGAATCCAGACGTTGGTGAGGTAAAGCATGGCTGGGGTACTTATAGCTGTTTTCAGACTAAGTGATATCTAGCATCTCAGAGTATTAAGGTAGAGTTTAATGTGTAGTTTGATATCCAGCTCATAAGCCACTTCTAAACACTGCTATTGGTGCAGTGTATTTATCTGCTTCTGGCAATATGCAGGCCATAATAGCTAGCACTGAAGCAAGTCAGGTTGAGAATCACAACTTTACCTTCAATTATCCAGTTAACTATGGGGTTGTCTTAAATGTACCATACCCCAAAAGACATTATTTCAGCAAAAGCCTATTCCTCTGTCTCTGCCCCATACCCAATTCTACCAATAAAAAATCCACAAGAATAGAAGATGGCATAGTAGGTAATGTGGAGGGGTGAAGCAATG
Organism: Trichosurus vulpecula; assembly: GCF_011100635.1. NCBI lineage: Eukaryota > Metazoa > Chordata > Mammalia > Diprotodontia > Phalangeridae > Trichosurus > Trichosurus vulpecula. Next base: position 16,220,317 of record NC_050580.1, on the reverse strand, counting down.
CAATCAAAACCAGAAAATCTGTGTTCAAACCTGGCTCTTCATGTAACTTTGATCAAGTTACATCACATCTCTGGATATCAGTTTCCATATATGCAAAAATTAGGCAGTTGTATATGATTTCTAAGGTCCATTTTTTCCTCTTCATCCTACAAGTTACTTCTTTCTCCTTGGTTCTATGACTTTGGCAGGATGAATTGGCAGGAACAACAAAGGAATTTTGCAGGTCAATTCAGCTCTGCTGAGTACCTATGATATGTCATACTTTTGATAGGTTCTGGGAATATAAGAAAAAAAAGAAGGAAAAAGTCCTTGCTCTCAAGAAAAAGGTTGATTTATTCAACTCATTCAAGTTACAGATAAGAAAACTGATGTCCTGTGGAGTGGCTTACTCAAAGCCAGCCAGTTTTGTCATGGCAAAATCAGAACTAGATGCCAGATATCCTTATAAATCCTATGCAATACACACTTGATTGTACTACCTTCTATTAATCCTTAACTCTGTTTTGCTTCTCCTCCTCTTTCTGAGCACAGATATTTAAGTACTTTTATCCTCATTGAGGCTATCAAAAGAGTTTCCCAACCACCAAACAAATTCATTACCAATACACTCTTTTTCCATTTATTTTTCATAACTAAAATATACTTAACCATGATTAAAAACCACTCACTGTTTTCAACAGATAAGGATAATTAATACTATCATGAAGTATGTAACACCCAAGGCAAACTTTAGGTATTTCTTAGGAATAACATATGGATTCAATATCATTATGATATTTTAAGAATATTAATGTAGATTAAAGTTAAAATTCACAACGGAACTAGCTGAGAAAATATCCTATACTGTTTTTATGATGTTTGTTTTCCTTAAATTTATGACTGAGAAAATGATAGATATCCAATGTGCAGAGTGGATAAAAATTCAATTATGAATTTGATTTATAAAAAAAAATCAGACAGTATCATTGATCTGGAGCTGCAAGAGATTAGAGAGGCCCACATAGGTGTTAAGTGACTTGCCTGAGATCATATGAGTGCTAGAGCTAAGATTTTCCTTGCGTCCAGTGACTCTAAGCTTGAAGCTCTTTCCATTGCACTGTGATACTATGACAAGTATAAGCATGTTCCTAAGATACATCTAGTTTACTTTTAAACTTGTTTTTACAAAATTGGTGTCAGTCAACTAGCATTTATTAATCCTACTATGTATCAAGCACTATTTCAGCCTGTTTACTTGGTTGTAGACCTTCATTCTCCAAAAGGACCAAAATGGCCTTGCTATGTTGGGGTCAAGGAACTATGTGTGCAACTGTGGCTGCTCGGAACATGAGCTTGGAAGATTCTACTACAAGTGGGGCACAAATAGTCTGGATGAACATTTGGAGTAGAGATATCTCTAAATTTGTGCAACTCATTTTTCCTTTGATCTACCACGATTCTGCTTTGCTCATAGAGCACAGCTCTTTCTTTGATGTGGGCACACCATGCTGAACATGATGAACCTAGAGTCAGAAAGAACTGGGTTGAAATCCAGGTTCAGACAATTAGTATGTGATCTTAAACAAGTCACTTAACTTCATATGCCCCAGTTTCCTTATTTGAAGGGCCCTACCAGGTCTAAAATCTATGTATGTAAAAAAAACTATGTATATATGTAAATGCAAATATTATATGTAAACATATAAGAAAAGGTAACAGAATTTTTGCAACACAAAACAATTTAAAGAGAGAGTACATAATGAAACTAAGGGCATAGACAGGAAGGATTTAAAAAAGTCAAATATAGACGGTGAAACCTGAGCTGTTATTCAAGTAAAGCTATTCTAAAGGGCAAGGATGAAAGGAAGCTGCATCCAGATGTGGCTTTGCTTTCGCAAAGGCAGACAGGAAAAAGAAATAAGCATATGAAACTCCACAATACTTTGTTTGGGGTTTCTTTTATTGTTGTTATTGTAGTTGTTAAGACCCATGATTTAATTGACATAGGTAACTCCCAGTGACAGGTGATAAAACTCCCTCTTTCCATGTAGGTCAGCACCTACCTTGTAACTGACAGTCTCAGATGCTTCCTGTCACACTGAGAGGCTACCCAGGCTACCACAGCCCGGATACGGCATAGGAAGGGCTTGAGCACAAGGCTGCCATCCTCCAAGCCTGCTTTCTTAGTGTAAGGGGGAAGAAAAGATGGAACGAGCTCACTCTGAATTTCAGTGTTTGAATTCAAGCCAATCAGTTCAGGAAAACAGAACAACAAACCCAACAAACAAGGACAAGGATCCCATGATTCTCGATTGACTAAAGAGATCAAGTTGTTGTCGGCCAATCCGTGCCACATACGTTGATATATTGTGTATGTATCCATATGTGTGTATGTACATGTACATATCTAAGCATTTCAGGCAAGATATTCCTTTAACGAAGTTAAACTGCCTTTGTTTTCCCTTTTAGATTGCTGGTCATGCAGTTCATGCATTGAACTAACTGATACATCAGCAATAAATTCAAAGCTAAGCTACAAAGCTATGACAACAGTAGGGAGAGAGGGACTGAGTTTGGGGAGGATTAGAAGGAAGATTGATAACACTTGTAGTCCGTACGTACAATGGGATGAACTTACCCTCCTTCTTCACCACCATTGCTATATACCCCAAAGCATCCTCAAACCACTTGCCTAGGGTCTTTGCTCTTTCTGTGGGGATCATATCTTCCCACCATATCTAGCCCCAAATCAACATGGCCATCTTATGTTGAGGGTACCCATTATGCTTCTTACCCTGAGGAAAATATGTACTAGGGGACAGATAGATAAACATATGTACATACATTGAGATATATATTATATATATATATACACATTGATATGTAGATATAGAAATTCTTATAAATATCCATATCTAAATATATTTATATGCATGCACAGAGATACAGATAGATATAGATGGATAGATAGATATACACACACACACACATATATATATGCATATACACATCCATACAATCTATATATGCACACAAATTTACATATGCAATACACATGCATTTGTATTAATGTATGTAACATATATGTATACATATGTGAATAAACACATTTGAGTATATGTAATTTTCCCTAAAAGAATGAGGATATAAGTATGTCTATAACCCACATATGTGTTTTTCTATGTGTAATGCATATCTACCTTCACATATATCTATATCTACATCCACGTCTATATCTATATCTATGTCTATGTCTATGTCTATCTGTCTATAGGTAGAGGTGTGTGGATCTACATACAAGTGTATGGGATCACTGGCTTAGTATAGCTTGATAGAAATTAAAAGGAAATTGTTGAGTCCTCTGAAAAGTGAGGAGGCCACCAACTGTATTATGATTGATTTTTGAAAAAGGAGGGTAAAAGTTGCAGCCACTCCGGGATCCCAGCTGATTGATGGTGCATAGTCTGTAAGGAGTCCAAGGAAGATCAATTTGAGAAACACATTTTCTAATTTATTTAATTCATTTCCCCCAAATCATTGCCACTGCTTATGCTAAAAATATCATATGGTTTATTCATTAGCTTAATTAAGTGCAAAAATGTAGGCAGTTGCCAGGTCCTAATAAGGTAATTGCGTCTGTTCTCTGCTGTCTTCGGGGAATCAAGATGGTGAGGACTGACATCTCTTGCCCCAATCTCAGGCATTAAGAATCCTGCAAAAGTGCCTAATGTTTTTATTCTGGCACTTCCTTGAATTCCGATTTTTAAAAATCCTACACTTTATCACAGAGTCATTAAGGTTGGTAAATTGCTAGATTTATGATAATGATAATAATAGTAATAATAATAATAATACCTCATCTAGTTGGATAGTTTGCAAAGCATATTTCACAATCTCATTTGATATAATTCTCTGAAAAGGTGATGTTATTATCCTCATTGACATTTAAGAAAGCAGTCTTAGGGAAGTGAGATGAGGTGCCAAGGGTAATATAGCTAGTAAGTGTTTGAAGCCAGATTCCAAGTCAAGTCATTACTGGGCATCCACTGTGTTCTAAGCTATATGCTAGACTGCTGGGCTATATCAAAGACAATATCAGTGCAGTCTGTGTTCTCATGTAGTTTGTGTTTTATTGCCAAGGGGAGACAACAAGTACATAAAAGTGTATACAGAAGATATTGACAAAGTAAATACAAAATGGTGAGGGTGGGTTGAGGGCCCAGCAGCTGGGCAGAAGTCAGGTGAGGGCTTCTTAGAGGAGGCAGTGTTCAAGCTGAGCCTAAAGAAAGCTCGAGGTGGAATCTCAAAGAGGCAGAGGTCAGGAGGGAGTACATCCCAAATCCAAGGAAACGTAGAAAAGGAACAAGAAATTACTTTTAAGTAGCTATTAAGCATCTATAAGTCAAACAGTCAGTCCGGGGTCAGTGTTCAACATTCAAAATATTCTTCTTCAATAATTCCTTCTATTGATTTTATATGTGAATGGGTGGGGAAGAGAGGAAAATGAAGATGATACCTGCATTTCGGTCTTGAATCTTCACTAACAACAACACATATGTGTATTTATGCACACATATACGTGTATATACTTATAAATGTGTGTATATATATGCACATATACACACATATGTATGTATATATCACACAAATAGTTCCTTATTTGATCCTCGTAACAATCATAAGAGGTAATTATCATTCACATTTTACAAATGAGGAAACAGGAGCAAAAAGAAGTGACTTGCCAAGGTCACACAGCCTGGTAAGTGTCATAAACCAAATTCAAACTCATATTTTCCTGACTCCCGGCTAAGCAGTCTATGCATTATGCTGCCTAGCTACCCCATGACTAAATAGTTATGTAATTTGAAAGAATCACTTAATGGTTGAACTTTTGTCATCTATAAATTAAAGAGACTGAATGAAATGAGTTCCAAGGTTAATTATGAGTAGCACATCTTAGGAAATTCATTGCTAAGCTGGAAAGTATCCAGAGCAGGATAACCAGCAAAGGGAAGGGGCTTGAGTGCATGCCCTATGACGATCCATTAATAATTTCTAATTGACTGAGTGCTTGAAGGAAAGGAAACGTTCAGCCTGGCAAAGAAAAGATTTAACAGAGCTGTGACAGCTCTTTTCAAGTGTTTTGAGGGCTGTCAAGTGGAGGAGGCTGGACTGGTTCTACTTGACTCTAAGGGACAGAACCAGGGGCAGTAGGTGGGAGTGACAAAGATAATAATCTATTGAGGCTGAAGGGGAGGGGGAAAACTTTCTCAAAATTATTATTCACTCAAAATAGAAGAAAATGCCATGAGAACCCTGCAGCTGTCCTTCAGCTACCTTGTTTGTAATCTATGATATGGACAGCAAAATAAAAGCTCCACTCCCCCTTGTGTGATATTTCCTCATTGGAATACAAGTGCTTTGAGGTCAGGGATTGTGTCTGGAATTTTATTTGTATCAGTAATGCTTGGCACAGAGTTTGGCACATAGTAAGGACTTGATGAGTACTTTTTCATTCATTTATTTATATACCCAGAGGTCTGGGTCATTTCTAAATATTGTATCTCCTGCTTATACTTCATAGAAGCTGTAAAATCAAAATGCCTTCATTTCTAAATATGATTAAAAGGGCCAAAATGAACATGTTTATCTACATTTGTATGTTGAATGTCCATGTATATGACATGTTTTCAGAGTCTCTAGTTCATCTGAATATGGACTCAGGTGCCAAAAGGCTGTGTCAGGTTGCCACTGTGGAACATCTGGGGGAAAATTTGGAATCCAAAACATTGTATACACTATCCTCTGGTCTAGCTGGAGATAAGTGTCCGGGGTGAGTTAAGAAAAAGCCCACCTTACAGGTGATATCTAGAGTCCACCATGTCTATGTAGAGTAATGGGAATGTCATTTTCCTCCTTTGGATATTTATTATTATCCTCCATAGCGTCATAAGCAGAGGCACACTTCACTTGATGCTATGTTGAATTACATTCCATTAAGAGGACCAAACCAGAAGCCACCTTCACAATTAGCAAAAAGACAAACCTGCACTTGATGCCATGAAATACTACATAACAACTATAGTTTTGCAAAAATAGGATTGGCTGCTCCTGAAGGCAGTGGGCTCTCACTTATTGAAGGTCTTAAGTAAAGGCTGAATGACTTCTTGGCAGTCTGTTATATGGGGATAATTCACAAATAGATATCGGATCATATGGCACTCTATGTTTCTTCCAACTCTGAGTTTCTGTGATTCTGATATCTATTGGGACTTGGTATTTTCCTTCTAACACATTGAAAAAGAGGGGTTCTTTTCTCAATGCTGTCTTAACCTGGCTTTGGGTGGAGTATATAGAAAAAAGCCCTTTTAAAATAATAATGAACTGATTTGTGGCACACGGGAGTTATATGCCATTTAATCAGGAAAATTTAAGCCAATTTCTGTTTTCCACCACAGTACTCCTTTCCTTCCAATTCCAAACAGTCCAGGGAACAAACTGTATGACCTCAATGACTTTCTCCTCAAAAAGAGAATTGTCCAGAATTCTATCCATCAAATTATTTTCATAAGAGAAATAATTTTTAGTTCTGGCAACATAAAAAACATTTTGATTTACTCAGTATGTGGAAGGGCTTAGAAAATAGGGGAAAAAACCTTGTTGAAATCAAATGAGAAAGTAGTTGACTCTCATAACTAAGAATTTCTAGAATTTGATAGTCTTCTTTGCATTATAAGCTGTTGGAAATAAAAAAAAACAAAAAAAGTGTAGTTTATTCATAGAATGTCCAAATGATTTTTCTTTTCTTTTCCTGGGCTCATTTGTGGAATGTGTATTTCAAACTATACTTGAACTCCACTGGGACCAAAAGCCATTCAGTGTCTGCATGTCTCTCAGATGATTAAATGTTTAACAATCCAGGAGGTTATTATCTTTTAGTCTAAGCATGCATTATCCTGTAGGAGGTTTAATGTATTGCACAATAGAGATGGCCATGAGTATTGTCCTGTATTATGTTTCAAGGACCATATCCCCTTACTTATCCCCAAATTATCCATTGACAGGAATAATGATACTAGATACTCTTAACAATTTCTGAATACTTTCAAAACTGAAGGCAACTCTACAAATTGGTTAGCCAGATAACTCAGGGAAACAAAACTTAATTTTGTCTGAATTATCCAGTTCATTACTCAAGTCATCACTTAATTCTGTTTTGTAGACTTGACAGAAGAGTTCTATAATTCTGGAAAGATGCAAAAAGAATAAAAGAAATTCTCCATAAATTTCATTCATCATATTCTTAGCTTTTTAAATGAACTTTTATTTCCATTTTAAATCATTACCTACTTTAACTTGATGCCGGTTGCTTTCCTTTGCAATTTGTTTGAATCTGCAGCATGGATAATAAGTATCAGCATTGGTGGAAGGAATTTGAAGTATCCATAGAGATTGGATTTCAAACCAGGCCCATGGCAATTGGGAGATATTATCTTTTTCCTATGCTCTGTCCTCTAACAATGCTCTGTCCTCTAACATATTTCTGTATGTTCTCTCACTTTATGCCTTCATTATCCTTTATGGCTTTAATTAACATCTCAATGCAGATCCCTGCTTCCAGCTCTAGTCTTTCTTTTGATCTCTGGGTCCTATGTGACCAAATGTCTATTGCACATTTTGAAATGAATTTTGTCATAAGAACCTCATACTGAAATGAAAGCCTATTTTTCTCTCTTTCCCCTTTTATCTCTCAACATCACCACTGTCCTCCCTGTCACTGAGACTAAAAACTTTGGAATTACTCTCAGCTTCTTACTCTGATTCAGCCACATATGCAATCAGTTGACTAATCTTGTCTTCTCTACGTCTCTAGAATTATGCCTCCCCCCTTTTTTTCTATTCATCAGGTTACCACACTATGCTAGTCCTTCCTTCCTCACCTCTTTACCTGGACTATGATAAAAGTCTCTTCCCATGTCAAGTTTCTCCCTATTCCAATCCATCCTCTGCTACTCTATAAACTCCAATGGCTCCCTATTGGTTCTGTGATCAACTATAAAATATTCTAGTATTTCAAGTTCTTTACAGCCAAGCCCCAATCTACCTTCCCAACCTTATTATTCTCCTCACATTCTCCATTGTTACACCTATACTGGTCTTCCTGTTCATCATACCAGAAATACCATCTCCCCTGCCCATGCCTTTGTCCTAGCTATGATAGAACATATCCATTCCTCACATCTGTCTCTTAGAATCTCTAGTTTTCCTCAAGACTCAACTCAATCACCACCTACTTGAAGTCATCCCTGATCCCTCCAACTCATAACAACTGCTTCTCAAAAATGAGGCATCTACATTTATATATTTTGTACATGCTTATTTGTACATGTCCAGATAGAACATAAGCTCCTTGAAAGCAAGGGCAGCTATCCCCAATGCCTAGTATAGTGCTTAGCACATATTAAGCAACTAAATGATGTTTTTTAATTCATTGATTGAAGTACATCAAATTAATTTCAATTAACATTAAATAAATACCCATTATCTACAACACATTATACAAAATATTGGAAAAAAACTAAATAAAAGTTATCCTTCAGGTGGAAGTAGGAGATCAAGGGATGGCCAAATAGGGAGCAACAAGAAGTTGATATGATTAAAGAGGACAAAACTGAAGTGAAGTTGAGAATCATCCAAAATATTAAAGAACAAGCAAGGGATAGAATCAAAGCAAGTGGATTAACATAAGTGTTTTAAAGTTTAAAAGTAACCAAATGTCAGTGTAAGAAAGGTCCTTGGATCTATCTAGTCCAACCTGTAGCCCCAAAACAACCCCCAAGTACCACATGCCCAACCAGGTCATTCAATGTTCAGGAAAATGGAATCAACTACCTAGTGAGGCAGTCTCCTCCATTTCAGATAATGCCAGGCCTTTGACATTTTGTTTTCTTTCCACCAAACCCAGTTGCTCTCTGTGATTTTCATCCATTCATCCTAATTCTATTCTCTTGGGCTAAATACCTCTTTTCCTTTCTTTTGTCCCAGTGACAGTCTTTTAAATAGAGTCCTTTAAAGAAAGCAATCATCTCCACACTTTCTAACCTTCCCCAGGCTACATATCCTTATCTCCTTGATGTTAACATCATGGTAGCACCTAAATCTCAGGATTGTTTCCAGGATTAAATGAGCTAATATTTGTAAAGATCTTTGCAAGTCTCAAACTGTATAAATGCAAGTTAGTATTTTATTGTTATTGCTGCTTTTATTAATATTCTATTGCGAGAACTCGGAATCCTTCACCACCTTCAATGCCCTTCTCCAGACAGTCTCCAAATTACCTGGAAAAGAAAATAATACTCCAGAAGTCAATTAAAATGGATAATAATGGCACTGTCACCTCCTTCTTCTTGGAAGTTATCTGTCTCTGCCTGGCATTTTTTATCGCATTAACATTTTTTGGCCATCTTGTTATCCTGTTAACTCTTACAGAACTTGCCATCCATAGGATCATAGGCCTGGGGCTGTAAGAAATTTCAGATGCCTTCTAGTCCAATCTGTTAATTTTACACATGAGGAAACTGAGGCCCAGGGAAGTTAAGTAATCTCTTGAAGACATTACAGGTAGTATAAAGGGTGAGATTTGAACCCAGGTCTTATGACTCCAGAGACAGTATTCTTTCCACTGCACACTTATACTTTCTAAAGTCTTCGATTAAAAATGAAAGAGGTCCAAAAACAAGAACAACCTTGCTTTCTTGTACAGGAGAAAAGGTCTTGCTAGGCTTCTATGTCATAGCTAGAATTAAGGTTAGTTCACACAAGGTAAGATGAGGCCACATGTGAGATATGTACATACATAAAAGCATATGTATATATAAACACACACACACATATATACATATACATACATACATACATACATATACACACACACACACACACACATATATATATACCTACTGGAGGCAAGGGATTGAGGAGTGCAAGAGTAAGGATGGTGTGCATGGATAACAATGCCCCTTTCCTGGCTCTGCTCAGTGAGAGAACTTTCAGGGATCAAAGACATTTGGGGACATTCAATTGGAAGAAGCTATTTTCTACCCCCATCATTAATTATAGGTTTGCAAAGGTAGAAAGTAGGATAACATTAACTTGTGTTTCTGTGAAGATTAGAGGTTTTTAGTGTGCTTCCCTTATATGACCCCTGCAAAGGATGGAGGTAGTACAAGTATTATATACCCATTTTATAGGTGAGGAAACTGAGGCATTAAAAAGTTATGTGAATTGTTTATGGTTACATGTCTAATAAAAATTAGAGGCAGGATTAGAACCACATATCCTAGGTGCAAGGTCTATTCATTAAGTATAAGCTGAGAGACAGGGTAGTGTAGCAATAACACCAGCTTTTGTGACTTGGGACCCCAGTCCTAATGCTTATCATTCTACTTGCCACCGGTGAGCTTTCGGGTGCAGTTCAGGTACAGTTTTCTGATCTGTGAAATGAAGGGACTCCTTGGACTCCATGGACTCCATGACTTCTGTTTCAACAATTCTGATGGCAGCTGCTATGGGGGTGTAAAACCAACAAACAAGTTCACAGAACGCTGCAAGCCCGGGTCCTTTTGATCTGCTTTACTAAGGAAAGCAATGTTAAGGGGTTGACAATCTTACTTTAATCCAGCATACAAATATCGTTCATTATTTCAGGGGAAAAAGCCAGCACCCAGAACTTCAGAACAAAAACAAACAAATCACAAACATACATTTATAAACAGACCAAATACAATTCATAGTTGCCAACACCTGAGTTCAGCTGGGAGCTCGACAACAGCTGGCTCAGAGTCACACGTCACTACTGCTGCAACTCAGAGCTCTGAAAAAAGAAAGCCAACCCCTGGTTTTATATATCTTGTTCAAGGTCAAAGGTGAGTCACACATGCTACTCACCCATGTGACCTAAAATCGTCACAAAAATGCGACTTAAACCCACACGGTCTAAAAGCCTCTGATGTCACAAACATGTCACTCAAACCCATTTTGATTGCCAACACAACCTCTAAGGTCTTTACAAAGTCTATATCTATGAACCTATGTGATAATGGTTCCATCAAAGATCTCTCAGACTCAGATATTCTCCCCCCGAACCAGCACTACTCTGAGATAGAAAAAAACAAATTCCATGCAAAGCAAACACAAGAAAAGCTAGTGCCAAACCAGCCCAACTACTTGGGCATCTACCCTTGCTCTTAAAACTGGATAGTTGACCCTTCTTTCCAGAAATCATTTTCAATCTTAGTATAAAACACTTGGCCCAATCTAGCTTTTGTTGACAGTAGAGGGGACAAGAAATTAGAAGAGCTAAGAAGCCAAAAAATCAGAAAGATTTCCTGCCTTAATACAAGTTTGACTGAAATCTACCATTGAAATGCAATATCATTTATTTTCTCACTAAAGGTATATCACAGAGGAGTAGTCGGTTACCAACTCCTTCATATCTCTTTAATGGGATAGTCAATTCTCTTAGGCCTTGGCATTGATTAGATCAATGGAAACCTTTAAAGGCCAGATTGATGTGTTTTAAGGTGCATTGCCTATTCCACACTAAGCTGAGAAGTTATGGATAGGAGGTATAATTTTTGTCAGTATTTTATCAGAGACCTGATTATTCTTTTTCCAAGGTTGATAGCAATAAAAGGGCTTTCTGTAAATACTTTAGGTCTCTTTGCTTTGTCAGAGAACATGATTAAAGAGGAAACACTCTCTGTTGAGATGAGATCAGTATTCTGAGAAATAGGGATCATAATATTCTACCTTGTTGGGTCACTGGGAACTTAGTCTTTCATTCTGTTTTACAGGTTAGAAAACTGAGGCCTAGAAAGCAAGAGGGGCATACCAGACAGCACACATCTAGTAAGTGGCAGAGCTTGGATTTGACCTTAGATCCCATAGAGAAAAAGGAATGCAGTGGCTAGAGAGCACTGGATTTAGAAACAGAAAGATCTGGGTTCAAATACTATCTCTGACACTAGTTGTGTGACCCTAGGTTAATAGTGGCCTCTCTCTGGGCCTCACTTTTCCTATTCTGTGAAGTGAAAGTCTTGGATTTGATTGTTTCCGAAGCCATTTACTGCTCTAGTGATATAACCCTGCGGTCCTGTGACCCCAGGTTCAATATTCTTCCCACTTCACCACTTTCCAGAGAAGAAGATGTCCTTCAGTTCTTATTTTTTCTCTCATTGATTTTTTTTTCTGGTAACAAATCAAGTATAGGGGGAAACTAAGGCTTGCAAGAGTTTGATTCTTCTCATTACTTTACAATTCCAATCAATTCAACGAGTCTTTTTTAAGCAAAAATTAATATATACAAGTCACTGGTTGCAGGGAATACAAATAAAAAGATAATAAATGATCCCTGTCAGAAAATTTACATTCCACCGTGGGGTTACAATGTTCACATAAGGAAGCAGAAGGAAGTTAATTTGAAGAGGAAGAGCACAGCAAAATTAGATAGGAATAGAGGAGATTTCTAGTAGGATGAGGCCCTTTAAGTTAGACTGGAAGCAAGCTGAGCCCCTCTCAAAGCACGTCCAACTCCCTCCCTCTCAGCAGAGGCTCTCCCACACTTCTCTCTACTAAGAAGTCATCCATCCCCAATGGGTGCCTAGATGTTCTCTTCAGAGGAGAGACCTTCCACTCCAAGGAAACAATTAAATAATATGTAATACATACCTAAGTATGCCAAGCACTGTGCTAGGCATAGTAGGGGATTCAAAAACAAAAATGAAACATTCTATTCTTATTTTTATCCATTATTCTATCCTCTCCCTCTGTTATGGCCTATTTCCTCTTGGATTGTGGCCTTTCAGTAACCCTCCAAATAGCCTAAACTTCAGTTACTCCTTATCAACAGACTCTTTTCCTGCTGCCTAAAAATATTTTCACATCCCCCTAAAACTTAAAAAATGACATTTGACCCCAAAGCTATCATTCTCCAACCTTGCTCCCTTTCACAGTCACTCACCAAAAGAAGCAATAAAAACACTACATTATTTATTTCTATTTCATCTCCACCCCTCTTTCTCAAATCCCTGGAGTCTGTCTTCGAACATCACCTCTCAACTGAAATAGCTCTCTCAAAGGTTGGGACAAACAAGAAACACTAAATCAAATGGCTTTCTCTTAGTTTTCATATTTCCGCACCTTTCTCAGATTTTGACTCAATCAACAATTGCCCTCTTTTTAGATATTCTCTGTTCCCTGGGTTTCCATTACATTGTACTCTCTTGGTTCCCTAGATACCTTTATGACCAGTTATGGAACTTTTTTGAAGAATATTGTTCCTTTTCTCATCCCCTAAATGTGAAAAACTGTCCCAGCTATATCTTTACATCTCAACATTTCACTCTCTGTCTCTCTCTGTCTCTGTCTCTGTCTCTGTCTCTCTCTCTCTCTCTGTCTCTCTCATAGTCTTCTATTTGTTCAATGTCTCTGTGCATATATACATATACACATATATACTCATATTCACAAGATATATATGTATGTATGTGTACATATGTATGTATGCATACACATACATATGTGTGAGTATATATGTAGGCATGTATGTATATCCAGTCCTAGTTACTCTCCTGGGTTCCTATCCCACATCATCAACTGTCTGCTGGACATTTCCAATGGAAGTTTAAATTCAATGTTTCTAAAGCAGAATTTGTTATGTTAACTGCTAGGTGCAACTCTACTGTAGACTTCTCTATTTCTGTTGAGGGCACCATAGTCCCTCTGCTCACTGAGACTTTAACCTCAGTTCCTTCCTCAACTCACCCTATACAGCCAATAAATCCAATTTATTCTACCTGAATAAGAAATCTTTCATTTTTTATTTCATTAGTTCCACTCACAGAATAAGTGAAGGAATAAGGAAGATTCCACACACCACCATAGTACTAGATGATCTCTAAGCCAAATTATCATAGTAGACTTGTGATGGGACTCCTGTACTCTAGCTCCTTCCTACTCCAATCCATCCTCAGAGTACCTGCCCAAATAACCTTCCAAAAATCACTTCTGACTATGTTAGCCCCTGCTTCAAGAACTTTGAGTTACTCTCTATTGCTTTTAGGATGATATAACTTCCTGGTTTCTGACCTAGAGTCCGTTCCCAATTTGGCTCTAACCCTATTTCCAGTTTGCAGTGCCTTATTCACCTTCCCACTATTGATATTCCTACCAAACCATTCTATTTGCTGCTTCCCAAATTTAGCATTCTTCCCATCTTTCTGCACAAGGTGCATCCCATGCTTGTTGCTTAACCTACCTACACTCAAATTTCTTCACTTGTAAAAAAAAACAAAGGAGGTAAAATCAGATATGGAGACGCTTTCAGCTCTAAATCTCAGTGTATAAGCCTACAAGCTTTCCCTCCTCACTTCTATTATTTAGAAACCCTAACTTCCTGAAAGACTCAGCCTATGGACCATCTCCAACATGAATATTTGCTGATTACTCAAGGTAGCCTTTTTTTCCTTCTTCAAATTTCCAAGTATATGCTTCTCTATTTGCATATTATATAAACAAGTGTAGTGGATACTACTTGAGGTTAGAGACTATTTTGTATTTTGTCTTTATATTGCCAGCACCTAGGACAATATCTGGCACTTAGTGTTTCTTAATAAATTCTCACTAGAAAAGCTTTGTTTGGATAAGCGGCCATATAGTCATGCTCTTGGGACAAGAATATAAATTCAAAAACATGAAAGAGAAAATTTTTTACACAACTGAATTTATGGATAGACTTTGGGAGAAAGAGTTCTAGCCAACATACATAAGCAAAGTGTGCAGAACATAAAAGAGAGAAGAGTTGAAAACAAATGATAGGACAATAGAGAGAGAAATTAGAGAAAGAAAGAAAAAGAAAGAGAGAGTTAATGAGAAGAGATAGAGAAAGAGGTATAGGTAGAGACTGAGGTAGAGATGGAGATAGAGAAATAAAGATAGCGTGAGATAGCCATAGAGAAAATATTATTCTACTATAATCTAGAAAAGAAAGCAGAGAATAAAAAGGAAAGGATCATTAATAGAAACTTACGAAGTATAGGGCATTTAGAAAACTGAACAACCTTTCCCCCAAGTAAATGAATGACAGCATGGAATAAAATCTCTTCTGCCACCTACTGATCCAATTAATAGTCTCATATTTTATAATCAATTTTGGGATTATGAAAATTAAAGATAACCAATGAAAATATAGGACCACTAAGTAATAGTGTTTTTCACCTTAATCTTCTTAGCCACAGATGCCATTAAAGATTCTGAAATTTTCAATCAATGAAGTAGAATCATTAGGACAATGGGATCTACCTACCTAAATGGCAGTCTATCCTAATGGTTAGAATGGCAAGCCCTGTCCATGGGAAGACTTCAGGTTAAGTCCTTCCTCTGACACATATTAGATGTGTAACAATGCATGTCACTTATCCCTGCAGTACCATGAGACACTTGAGATTATAAATGACAGCTTAATGATCTATTGGCATTATTAGCAGGAGTTTCTACACAAGATTTTTCTAGGCCAATAAAAGCACAAGTTAGTTTCTGCTAACACTAATGATGATGACGATGAAAGCTCTGTATTTAACAATAGGGTTAGGACAAGAGTTAGATTGGTAATTTCACAAGAATAGATCATTCCTGGATAAAGAAACTCTGTCTACCAATGCAGATTGGCATCCTTGCTGCAAACTATAACCTTAGCGAGTTGCCTAGAGCCCCCAAAGGTTATGCCCAGGGTCATGCAGACAGTATATATCAGGGAGAATCTTGAAGCCAGTATTTCTTGGCTCTGAGGCCAGCTCTCCAGCCCCTATACTGTGCTCCCTGTAGCTATGGCTAGCCATCTTAATTCATCCCCTAATGAGCCATGGAATTGTCTTGGGTATTTATTTTCAAAGTTAAGAATGGAGTTTGACATTGTCATAAGGCACCCTGTAAGAACCTGGATCAAGTTATCCTATAGATTAAATCATATTCCCCATATATGCAGTCTTTTTCTAGTGTGCTCTAAGGGTTACAGCTATGCTCTGAAGAACCCAGAAAGGTAGATGTTATCAATTCCACTTGACAGATGATGGAACTTAAGTTTTGAGAAATTAAGAGGCTTACCAAGAGTTACAAGGATAATTAGTAAACAGGGAAGGATTTGAACTCAGGTTTACTGACTTTACATCTTGTATACCTTCTAATTTGCCACCATGCTTCTTACTGTGTCACAAAAAAAGCCAGTGACCTAGATAGATGTACAAAATCAGGTAAATAACTCCATTAGTCTTTTTCTCTGATTAAGGCTCAGGTTAATTACTTGTTAGGTCCTACAAACAGAAATATTCTAATTACATGAAATAAACATCTTCTAAAACTTTCTTGTGACCTAAATTCATTCTTACTTGCCTTGTAATGACTAGGGTGATTTTTCTAACAATTTTATAATAGCCTTAATTAATTTTTAATTGCCTAAATTGGAGAAATATTAATGCAATGCTTTTATAAAGACAAAGCAATCAGCAATATAATCAAGCCCTTAGAAATTCGT
Organism: Trichosurus vulpecula; assembly: GCF_011100635.1. Lineage (NCBI taxonomy): Eukaryota > Metazoa > Chordata > Mammalia > Diprotodontia > Phalangeridae > Trichosurus > Trichosurus vulpecula. The sequence continues at coordinate 16,203,750 of NC_050580.1, read as the reverse complement.
GTTAACATGCATTACAATCGCTCCCTGTCTACTAGCTACTTTCCTGCTACCCTCACTTGATCCTTCCATCCCTGCTAACTATTATCCTATATTCCTTTGATGGCTATGCTCTTCATGAAGGCTGTTTACAATTAGTGCCTCTAATTTCCTTTTTCTCATTCTCTTAACTCTTTGATGTCTTACTTCTGACCTCATCATTCAACCAAAACTGCTCTCTCCAAAGTTACCAGTGGTACCTTGGTTGCCCAATCTAATAGCCTTTTCTCGATCTTCATCTTTCTTGACCTTTCTGCATCCTTTGACATTGCTGACTTCCCCCTAGGCTTTCTTAACACTTCTTTTTCCTTGTTCTCCTTCTATCTGACCCCTTCTAATTCTCCTTTGCTGGATCTTCATCAACATGGTGCCCAATAGCTGTGTTGTCCCTCTGGTTTCTATCCTAGGCATTCTTCTTTTCTCAGTCTAATACTATTTCACTTGGTGATCTCATCAGCTCCCAATATTTCCGTTATCATTTCTATGCAGATGACTCAGAGCTACTTGTCCCATTCGAACCTGTCTGGACTTTAAGTGTCATATCTCCCATGTCCTGTAAGCACTTTAAACTCAACATATTCAAGAGTGAACTCATAATCTACGACTCTGGGCAGCTAGGTGGTGCAGTGAGTAGAGCACAGGCCCTGAAGTCAGGAGGGCCTGAGTTCAAATCAGGCCTCAGATACTTGACACACTTACTAGCTGTGTGACCTTGGGCAAGTCACTTAACCTCAATTGCCCTGCCTTCCCCCCTCCAAAAAACAAAAACAAAAAAAATCTACCCCTCCACAAACCTTCCCTCTTCCTAAGTTTCTTGCTACTATTTCACCACCCAAATAAATACCCAGGCGCACAACCTAGGTGTGATCATTGATTCCTCACTCTCTCTCACTCTCCATGTGCAATTTTTGCCATGAGCCGTCATGTCTACCTTCTTAACATGCCTCCTCTGACCCCTCAAACTCCCTATTATCTTACACCTGAATTTTTGAAACAGCCTGCTGATTGGTTTCCCTGCCTCATCTCTCCCCATTCCAATCTATACTTCAGTTAGTTACCAAATTTATATTCTTAAAACATATCTGATCATTTGACTCTCCCACAATTCAATAAACTCCAAGGGCTCCATATTACCTGATGGATCAAATATGAAATCTTCTGTTCGGTGTTTAAAGTTCTTCATAATCTTGCCTCTTCCTATCTTTCCAATCTTTTTGTACCTTACTCCTCTCCACATACTCTACATTTCAGTGACCTTCCTTGTTCATAAGCATCCTCTCAATTCCCAAATCTTGGCCACCACAAAAAGAGCTGCTATAAATATTTTTGGTCATATAAGTCTTTCCCTTTTCTTTGATCTCTTTGGGATGCAGATCTAGTAGACGTATTGCTGGGTCAAAAGGTATGCACAGTTTGATAGCCCTTTGGGCATAGCTCCTAATCGTTCTCCAGAATGGTTGGACCAGTTTACAGCTCCAACACTGCATTAGAGTACCTGTTTTTCCATATCTCCTCCAACATTTGTCATGTCTCTTTTCTATCATATTAATCAATCTGATGAGTGTGCGGTGGAACCTCAGAGACATTTAAATTTGTGTGTCTCTAATCAATAGTGATTTAGAGATTTTTCCCCCTGACTTGATAGCTTTGATTTATTCTTCTGAAAAACTGCCTATACATATCCTTTCACTATTTATCAACTTGAGAGTGACTAGAAGTTCTGAATTTTAAGAATGCCCTTTACCTTCAATAATGAAAATGACTTTTTATCACTAATTGTAAAGTTTAGTTTGTTCATGTCACCCCATCATGGCCCACCTATGCACATGTGCCATAAATATACACATGCACATACTGAGGCAACAGTTTTCTTGAACTTTAAGAGAACAAATGCCAGGAAAAGGTATCCATATTAACATCACAGTGCATACCAAAGCAAACAAGCAAATATTTAATTGTGAAGAAAATTAATTCTTGTAGGCATTTATTTGCCCAGTTAGACCAAATGTGAATATCCTCAGGAGGCAGCGTGGCATCACTGCAATGGTTTTGTATTTGGAGTCAGAGAGCATTGGTTCAAATCCTGGCTGTGTGATCTTGAACAAGTAATTTCACCTCCCTGGGTTTTAGTGTTAACATGTGCAAAATGGATGAGTTGAACTATGTGACTTTGCATATCCCTTGAAGCTTTAAATCTATTAGGTTGCTCTTTACTCTCAGTGAAGGAACTGTTTCTCTAAGGATACTCATATTTATTGGTCTTTTTATTTTATGAAATAAACTCATTTTAGATGTCTGTGCTTTGCACATAGAAGTGCTTAATATTTTTGAAGTAACCTGATAAATCAAATTGCTCACATAATGAAAAAAACATTTTACACTTAATTAATATGCCTTAGAGAGGCAGCTAAGCACAGGAGTAGGAGTACTGAAGCTGAAATTTGTGAGCCCTGGCTTCGCCACTTCTTTACACATTAACTTGCTCTGTGACTCTGGAAACATCATTTAAATTCTCTAAGCCTCATTCTCCTTATCTGTAAGAAAGAGGTCAAGAACAGCGCTTCTTCACAGGGCTGTTGTGAGGATCAAAGAGATAATGTGTATGTAAGGTAGTTTACAAATCTTAAAGAGGCTGTTAGTATTAATATTGCTATATTCTTACCAAAATTATAGAAGCTTATAATTTTATTAGGTCTTTGTAACAACCCCATTGTAGGAAGTACAAGTAACATTATTCACAATTTTTTTTCAGATGAGTAGTTCAAGATTTAGAAACATATAGTTGCATAAATGATAAGTCCGTAAAAGAAGAAGCCCCTGAATTTAGACTCTAAATCTAGTCCTTTTGTGACTACACAACCCTGGAAGTTTTTTTTTTTTAGATGTGAACAAGAAGATTAAAAGATGGCTAGGTAAATTCCAAGTCACAGAACCCTGGAGGCAGCACTGCTATTCATCCCCTGTGTTATCTTCAACAAGTCACTTAAGGTCTCTGGGCCTTAGGTTCATCTTCTGTAAAATGAAGGGATTGTATTTGGTGGGCTCTTAGCTCTCTTCCAGTTCTAAATCAATGAGCCTATGAATCATCGAATCTCTGATTTGGAAGGAAACTTGGTGGCTACCTACTCCATCCCCTATGTGAAAACCAGCTTATTTAAAAATAACTTGTAAAAATCATGGAAGGTCATAGATAGATATATTTTAAGGGCTAATAGGGAATTTTCTGAGGTACTATTTTCTCTGATATTTCTACTTGTGCATTCTGGAAATCCCACAGATAGTGATTCATTCATATTTTACATCCTCAAAGGAAGTCTATATAAGGGAAAGACAATTATAAAAAAGCTAGATGCCTTACCCTGGGCCATGAGTCTGCCCAAAAAGGGAACCAATGTCTAAGTCACTGGAATTTCCTGAACATTCATTAAAATTCACGTTTTGCCCATCATGACCAAGTATAGAGCTTAACCATTTCTTGGAAAGATAGCACTGAGCCCTTTACCACAGGGAAACATACTTTTAGATGTTAAAAAAATCATTACCCCAGAGTGAAAAAGTTAAATGCCATGTTGACATGAACTGTAAATTAATATTGAAATGGATTGTCTTTCTCTCCCCTATGGAACTCAATTTTTACGTATTCTCATAAAAGTTGTGTTAATGTCAAGAAGCCCTTATGTCTTTTCTTCTTATAAAACTTGAAATTACATCAGATGACTCTATTTGCTCACATGGGCAAATGTTATGTTCAGGAATAGAAAGTACCCTCCTTGAGAGCAGAGAACATTTTATCCTTGTATACACGGTGCCTAACACATGGCATTGCATTTAGTAGGCACTTCATATATGCATGTTTACCTGAATTGGACAAAAAGTTGGGACTCAGATCATGGCTTTCGAGCTAGAAGAGAGCTTAGAGATCATCTAATCTAACTCCTTCATTTTGTATGTGGGTAAACTGAGGCATAGAGAGGCCTAGGCATTTGCATACATGTAACAAACAGGATATACATAGTAAATCTTCAATTTGAACTTGGGTCCTCTGGCTCCAAGTTTAGTGTGCTTTCCATTGCACTTCTCCTTTCAACACTGAACTCAAAATGCATCTGATGGAACCTATTCTAGCAGCAATGGTGTAGGGTAATGCAATAAGGAATTTAACATGTTCCAGATTCTCAGAATACTTTAAAAATAGAAAAAAAAATGTTAAAATGAGAAAAAAATGACTTGAAGTATAAACACAGTGTGACTGCCTCTGACCTTTCATCATATTACAACAAAACAGAATTATGTCCATTTTTACAGATGCCATTTAATATTTGAGAAATTCAAAAGACTTTTTAAAATGTGATTTTCCTTGATTTTTCTTAAGATTCGCAGGTCTTCAATAAAATAATTTCCATCAATATACCAGAAAATACTAGCTTTGTAACTATAAAGAAGTCACTTGACCTCTTAGCACCCTCAGATAACTAAGGATGTATATTACAGAGGAGTCACCAATCTGCATGAGTGCAAGGAAATTCTAGACAGTTCCCCATATTAATAAAATCACAAATTGTGATCTTTTTTTTTGAGGGAGGAAGGTAGGCCATTTGGGGTTAAGTGACTTGTCCAAGGTCACACAGAGGTAAAGTGTCTGAGGGCAGATTTGAACTCAGGTCCTCCTGACTTGAGGGCAGGTGCTCTACTCACTGCACCACATAGCTGCCCCGATATAATATTTTTTTTAAAAGAACATTAAACTTTTATACATTTTGACCCTTTGGAGATTAATAGATCAAATTGGGAGTATATGAGAGACAGGAGAAGAAGTGTTGGATTTGGAAAAGAGTATCAGGGTTCACATTCTACCTCTTCCAGTTAATTAATGAGTGAGCTTGGGTAAGCTATTTAAACTCTCATTGCCTGGGAGGGTGGGAGGACGAGCAGAGCCAAGACGGCAGCTGGAAAGCAAGGACTTGCTTAAGCTCTCCCCCAGGTCCCTCCAAACACCTATAAAAATGGCTCTGAACAAATTCTAGAATTGCAGAACCCATGAAATAACAGAGGGAAGCAGGGCTAAAGCCCAGGACAGCATGGATGGTTGCTGGGAAGGGTCTATCGCATTGAGCTGGGAGTGGAGCTGAGCAGAGCCCAGAGTGGGCCATGCCAGGACCAACCAGACCAGGAGCCAGGTGGAACAGACCTAAGGGCCCTGAATCAGTGAGCTGTGGCAGTGTTACCAGACTTCTCAACCCATAAGCACCAAAGACAACAGAGAAGGTTGGTGGGAAAAGCTTCTGGGACAGAGTGAAAGGAGTTTAGGGGTGGCAGAGGTGGTGCAGCTCTGAGGCTCCATCCAGAGCTACAGCTGCAGTTGCTTCTGGTCCCAGGCCCACCTGGTGGGAGGAATTAATTAGTGAATTGGAGCGGGAGTGCAAAGCCTGCTTTGCCCTGCCTGGATCTGGGCTGCAATCCTGGTTGGAGGTTCTTGAGGGAGAAGGAGCACTGGTGTGGCAGAGCTTCCTGTACAGAAGTAGCTCTGAAAACAGTGGCATTGCCCCCTCAAGCTTGGTACAAATTACTCTCTACTCTACAAGCAGTCATACCCCGACAAAAAGCTCAAGGGTCAAGTACTTGGCTGGGAACATGAGCAGGCAGTGAAAACAGTCTCAGATTCAGACTCAGACTTTGGACTCTTTTTTTGGTGACAAAGAAGAACAAAACATACAGCCAGAAGAGGTCAACAAAGTCAAAGAGCCTACATCAAAAGCCTCCAAGAAAAATATGAATTGGTTTCAGGCCATGGAAGAGCTCAAAAAGGATTCAGAAAAACAAGTAAGAGAAGTAGAGGAAAAATTGGGAAGAGAAATAGGAGTGATGCAAGAAAATGATGAAAAACAAGTCAATGACTCGCTTAAGGAGACCCAAAAAATATTGAAGAAAATAACACCTTAAAAATAGACTAACTCAAATGGCAAAAGAGCTCCAAAAAGCCAATGAGGAGAAGAATGCCTTGAAAGGCAGAATTAGCCAAATGGAAAAGGAGGTCCAAAAGACCACTGAAGAAAATACTGCCTTAAAAATTAGATTGGAGTAAGTGGAAGCTAGTGACTTGATGAGAAATCAAGATATTATAAAATAGAACCAAAGGAATGAAAAACTGGGAGACAATGTGAAATATCTCATTGGAAAAACCACTGACCTGGAAAATAGATCCAGGAGAGATAATTTAAAGATTCTTGGACTACCTGAAAGCCATGATCAGAAAGAGCCTAAATATCATCTTTCAAGAAATTATCAAGGAAAACTGCCCTGATATTCTAGAGCCAGTGGGTAAAATAGAAATTGAAAGAAACCACCGATCACTTCCTGAAAAAGATCCCCAAAAGAAAACTCCTAGGTATATTGTCACCAAATTCCAGAGCTCCCAGATCAAGGAGAAAATACTGCAAATAGCCAGAAAGAAACAATTTGAGTAATGTGGAAACACAATCATAATAACACAAAATCTATCAGCTTCTACATTAAGGGACTGAAGGGTTTGGAATATTATATTCCTGAGGTCAGTGGAGCTAGGATTAAAACCAAGAATCACCTACCCAGCAAAACTGAGTATAACGCTCCAAGGCAAAACATATATTTTCAATAAAATAGAGGACTTTCAAGTTTTCTCAGTGAAAAGACCAGAGTTGAATAGAAAATTTGACTTTCAAACACAAGAATCAAGAGAAGCATGAAAAAGGAAACATGAAAGAGAAATCATAAGGGACTTAGTAAAGTTGAGCTGTTTTGTTTACATTTCTACATGGAAAGATGATGTGTGTAATTCATGAGACCTTTCTCAGTATTAGGGTAGTTGAAGGAAATATATATATATATATATATATATATATATATATATATATATATATATATATATATATATATATATATATATATATATGTATATATATATATATGTATATATATATATATATATACACACACACACACACACACATATATATACATATATATGTATAGATATAATACATATCTATATGTATATATATACACATATAGACAGAGAGCACAGGGTGAGTTGAATATGAAGGGATGGTATCTAAAAAAATCAAATTAAGGGATGAGAGAAGAATATATTGAGAGAGAGAGAAAGGGAGAAATAGAATGGGATAAATAGTCTCACATAGAAGTGGCAAGACAAAGCAGTTCTGCAGGAAGGGAAGAGGGGACAGGTGAGAAGGAATGAGTGAATCTTGCTCTCATCAGATTTGACTTGAGGAGGGAATAACATACACACTCAATTGGGTATCCTATCCCACAAGAAAGAAGGAGGAAGGGGATAAAAAGGGTGGATGATAGAAGAGAGGGCAGATAGGGGCAGGAGGTAATCAAAAGCAAATATGTTCAAAAATGGACAGGGTCAAGGGGGAAAATGAATAAAGGGGGACTGGATAGGAGGGAGCAAAATATAGTTAGTTTTTCACAACATGAGTTCTGGGTTTCACATAATGATATACATGTGACCTATGTTGAATTGTTTGCCTATTTAGGGAGGGTGGGTGGGGAGGGAAGAGGGGAGAAAATTTGGCGCTCAAAGTTTTAAAAGCAGATGTTCAAAAAGAAGTTCTTTTTGCATGCAACTGGGAAATAAGATATATAGGGAATGGGGCATAGAAATCTATCTTGCCCCAGAAGAAAGTAAGGGAAAAGGGGATTGGGTGGAGTGGGCTGACAGAAGGGAGAGCTGACTGGGGTATGGGGCAATCAGAATATATGCCATCTTGGAGTGAGGGGGAGGGTAGAAATGGGGAGAAATTTTGTAATTCAAAATCTCGTGGAAATCGATGCTGAAAACTAAAAATATTAAATAAATAATGAAATATAAATTAAAAAAAACCTCTCTTGCCCTGTTTCTTCTCTAAAATGAAGGAGTTGGCCCAGATAGCTTCAAAGCTCAACACCTGTGATATATTATATAACTCAACACCTCTGATCCATGCTTTTCGGTACTACTCCGTACATCCATGGAATGAAGTGAAATGGAGAATGTTCCAGTTTTGCAGTGAGAGAAACTTCTTTTATGTTTTTGTTCTGCTATTAACTACCTGGGTAACTTTGGGTAATACTCTCTCTTTGGGTCTCACTCAAATATTCACCTACAAATAAGAGAATTGGATGCAATAACCTCTAAGTTCCCTTTTAGCCCTAAATTGATGTTGTCATAAGATATTTACAACTTAAAAGCAGCGTATGGCTGAGAAGTCAGCTTTGAAACTCAAACCAGACTCTCCATTTCTTTGGTTTCTGCTGTGATTCTGGCATTTGCATATTAACTGAGTTCTCTCATCAAGGTTTGCCTTTGATTCATGTAATGCTTCAAATGGAATTTACAAATAGTCCATTTTCATTCTCCTGATTCCTAAAAGGAATTCATGTTGCTTGGTGAACCCAGCTAGGACCAGAGGGTGGTCCGTTGGATAGATTCCAATAGACTGTGAAGGCAAAAGCTATTTTTCAACTTTGGCTTTTATCTCTAGTACTTATCATTGTGTTTTAAATATAATGAATACTCTAGGGCAGGGGTCCTTAATTTGTTTCAAGGAACTGGTTTTTAAATTTTCATAATTGCATTTCAATAATTGCCTTCCTTTTTGTTCCTAACATTGTGCCTGATACACAGTCAGTACCTAGAAATCCATGATGATTGGTTGGTTTTATGCATTTGAATATAGTGTCCCACTGTGAACTGATCCAATGATTTTGAAGGGCAATCTGGAATTATACCTGAAGAGTTATTAAACTATGTTTCACCCATCAATACCACTATTATGTCAATTTCCAAAGAAGATTAGGGCAAAAGGAAAAGAACCTATATGTTCTAAAATGTTTATAAAGAGCTCTTTTGTGGTGGCAGAGAACTGGAAATCGCAGGGATACCCATCAATTGGGGAATGATTGAACAAGTGGTTGTATATGAGTGTGATGGAATACTACTGTGGCATAAGAAATGATGAGCTCAGTGATCTTAGAAAAAAATGGAAAGACTTTCATGAAACAATGAAGAGCAAAATGAGCAGAATGAAGAGAACCCTGTGTATACAGTAAAAGCAATATTGTTTAAGAATGGCTTTGAGTAAGTCATTTTGATTATTATAAATACCCAAATTAACTATAAAAGACATATGAAAAAGATGCTATCTGCAGCCGGAGAAAGAGGTGATGAATAGATGTATAGAATACACACATACATATGAATATATAGATACATATGTGTGTTTAAATATATACCTATTTCTACATAGAAAGTGTATGTTATATATATATATATATGTATATATATATATATATATATATATGCATATTTCTGTCTAATGGTAGCCATTAGGGCAAGGGTAGGGAGGGGGGAATGGGAAAAAAAGAAAAAAAATAAGTTTACATGATAACTTTACTGTACATTTAAAAGAAATCAGAAGTTGTACATAATAGATTTGCAGTTACATGTTCAATTATCTTTTTATGATACTGTGGTATGGAAATGCTTGTTTTATTCCATAAATTAAAAATTAAATAAATAAAAATATCACTCCAAAAAGGGGTTCAAAAGCTTTTCCAAACTTCTAAAGGGGTCTGTGGCATGAAAAGATCATGTACCCCTGTTCTAGGGAATATCTGTGGGTTGGAAAAGAGTGGTGGAAAATGAGAAGACCTGAGGGAGTAAAAATAGTAATGAATCAAACTGGAACTACTTGTTTAAAAGTACACAATATTTTGTTCTCCGTACACAATGTTTTATTTCCCATCTCCCTAACTTTACACAAAGCTATGGCTGAAATGTGCTTTTAAAGTCCTTCACAAGTTGGCCTCAACCAATGTTCAAACTTCATTATATGTTCCTCCCCTTCCAGCAAACTACAGTTTAGCCAAAATGACTTTCTGACTTTTCCTTACACTTGACTGTCCATCTCTGAGGCTTTGTATAGGCTTTCCCCCATGCCTGGAATGCATAACCTCCTCACTACCAATTCTTAGAATCCCTTTGTTACCTGTAAAACTCTGCTCAGGTATCATCTTCTAGGTTAAATGTTGCCTGCTTGCCTATTTCTAGTGACCTTCCACCAACCTCCAAAATTTAACTTGTATTTTTAAAATTTATTTCTGTATATCGTGTCTTGTCTTCAAGAAGAGGATGTAAACTCCTTGAGGAAAAGCACTATTTGCTATCATCTTTGTATGCTCATACCATCGATAGTTCCTGATCCATTAAAAAGTACTTAATAAATGCTTATTGATTCACCAGTCTATTGATTGGAACCCCAAGCTTCCTTCAAGAAACAAAAGTCACTGTGCTCTTCAGCTACCACAGAATGAAAATGAACTTGGGGTTTCCTATCAAGCTACCTGTGCCATTCTGGTGAATGAGGACAGTCAGAAGACATGGTATCTGAACTAGTTATGGGACTATAGATCCCTAAGCTTTGGTTTGCTCATTTATAAAGTGGAAAGAAATATTCTCAGACTAGAGTTCAGCTCTCATATTGCCTTTTATGTGAGCAAGGCCTGACTTTACATCCCACAGTTGCCACTGACCTCCATCACCAAAATTATTATGTGTTTCTGCATCTACAGCATCTATTCATCTGTGTACTAGTTAACCCTTCTTATCCTATCCCCTCCCCCCCAAAAAATGTAAACTCCATGAGGGTTAAGTCATTTTTGCCTTTGTCTTTGCATCCCTACTGCCTATTAAGTTGCCACTTGTTAAATGTTTATTGAATGAATGGAATCACAGATATGTTACAGAAAAATTAAATAATGTTTTCTTTATTCACCTTAAAATACAACTCAACATACATTTATAAATTGTTTGCTATATGTCATGCAGTACTCTAGGTTCTGGCAAAACAAAATAAGTGAATCCTTGCTCCCCAGAAACTTACATTCTACCAGGATAGAAGAGAAGGATAAAACAAAATGTTTACACACACAGACACACACACACACACACACACACGCAGACACACACACACACCACAGAGTCTACATAAAACAAGTACAAAGTTGTGGTTTCTTCTGGGGGAATCAGGAAAAAAACCTCTAATGAAGCTAGTTTTTGAGTTTATCTTTGAAAGCTCTAAGGGCAACATTATGAGCAGAAAAGGAGTGGGCAGCTTTCAGAGATTTCATTTCATTCACAGAACTGCATTTGCTCATCTGGGCCAGAACACTCACAAACATCAGAACTGGTTTGATAAAAATGTTGGGAAAATTCAGAAACTAGTAAATGAAAAACAAGAACTACACAGACTTTACTACAAGCACATTTCACCCATCACTAAGAATGTAGCATTTAACTCTATCAAAAGTAAAGTGCAAGTGAAGCTTAGAGAGATGCAGAACTCTTGGCTCAGTAAGAAGGCAGATGAGATTCAACTTTATGCCGATAGTAACAATCCAAAGTACTTCTATGATGTCCTGAAGGCTCTTTATGGGCTAAAGACCTTTGGAGCATCTCATAAGCATGCCTCCAGGGAAATAGGTTGTACTGTGACAAATATGGTGGGGGAGGGCACATTCTCTCTTAATCATTGCTGGCAAACTTCTTTCCAGAGTCCTTCTTAATAGGCTGATTGTTAATACGTTGATCCATCCTAGAAGATGGTCACCTACCTGAGTGTCAGTGTGGCTTCAGAAAGGGCCAAAGAAAAGTCAACATGTTATTTGCTGCCCCACAATTCCAGGAGAAGTGCCAGGAGTCTGTACATGTTTGTAGATCTGTCCAAGGCATTTGATGCTGTCGGTCATGAGGACTTGCGGAAGATCATGGTCAAATTTGTTTGCACGAAGAAGCTCATCAATATTATACTCCAGTTCCACGATCACATGCTTGCAGAGATGCTGGACAACATTCTCATGCTCTCCCAGTCTCCAGTGAAAGAAAGCAGGATCGTGGGCTTGCTCATATGCTTTTTAACTTGATGTTTTCAGCAATGTTGTCAGATACCTTCAATGAGGATGAAAATGGCGTGAAGGTGAGCTCCCTCACTGACAGTAAATTATTTAACTTGAAAAGGCTAAAAGTCAGCAGAAAATTGGAGGGAGAGTTAGTGCATGATTCTTTTGCTCACAGATGATTGTGCATTCAATGCAGCCTCTGAGGCTGAAGTGCAACAGAACATGGCTTGATTCTCTGCCACTTGTGCTAATTTTGACCTGCAAATGAACACCAAGAAAACAGAGGTTCTCCACCAGCTACCACCACACCATCCACAAATTGGCTACAGAAAATGCAGAAATTTTGAATTCTGTAGATAATTTCACTTACCTTGACAGTATACTTTCCAGGAGTGTACACATAGATAATTAGGTTGATGCACACGTTGCCAAAGCTAGCTCAGTATTTGGGAAGCTCCAAAGTAGTGGGTGAGAAGAGGTGTCAGGCTGCCTACCAAACTGAAGGTCTGTAGAGCTACTGTGCTAACCTCATTGTTGTATGACTATGAAACATGGGCCATCTCCCAGCGACATCCCAGGAAATTGAATTCCTTCCATTTAAATTGTCTTAGGAATATTTGGAAGATCACCTGGCGAGGTGAGGTATCTGACATTGAGGTCCTCTGTCATGCTGAACTGCCAAGCATACAAACTCTTCTGCAGAGAGTGCAACTCTGCTGGGCTGACTACATTGTTTAAAACATACATTTGCCTAAAAGAATATTTTACAGAGAACTCACATAAGGCAAGCACTCACATGGAGGTCAGAAGAAGTGATACAAGGACACTCTTAGTCTCTCTGAAGAACTTTAGGATTGATCATGAGGCATAGGACATACTGGCTCAGGACCAACACACTGTGCACACATCCAAGCTTCTGTGCTCTATAAGCAAAGCACAATTGCAGAAATTCAAGAGAAATGTGAGATGCACGAATTTAGAGACATCTCCACCCCTGATATCCAAATGCACTATTTGTGCCCACCTGTGGTAGTACCTTCTGAGCTGGTATTGGTCTGATCAGCCACAGTCAGACACACTGTGCTTTGACCCTAGCATTGTGATGTTATCTTGGTCATCTTAGAGTACTAAGGACAAAAACAACCAGGGCAACAAAGGACTGACATGAGGAGAGAGTGCATTCCAGGCTGGGAGGCTAGAAGCTATTAAGGGTAGAGACAGAATTTTGCATATGAGTAACAGCAAGTAAGATAGTTTGAGTGGAAGAGATGGTCTGGAAAGAGAAATTAGATCCAGATGGTGAAGGGTTTTAAAAATTTCAAACAAAAATTCTTGCATGTTATTCTTGGGGTATTAAGGGGTAAAGGAAGCTCCTGAGCAATAGTGATATAATAAGACTCATGTAATTAGAGACATCAATATGGTGGCTACGTGGGGAATAACCTAGAGGCAGGGAGACAAGGGAGGAGACTATTACAGTAATCTGAGAGGGGAAAAGGGCCTGAATTAGGGAGAACAGTGCCTATGAGAGTGAAGAGAAAGGGAGGTATGGAAGCCATGTTGTGAAGAATTGGTAGGAGTTGGCAACTGACTGGATGAACACTATCATGACCCAATAGGTATCAGGAAAGGACAGAGATAATTAAGAAATTTCTGGTGGCCTTTGCAGATCCTTTGATGCTAATTATCCCACTAACATTTCTGCTTCCATTTTAGTCATTTAGGCAGTGTAGGGAAAAATACAGATTTCTGCTGTTAAAAATTAATGGGTTCACCTACTCACCTGCTCTATAGAGGCCATTATTTAATCATTTTCTCTTAATGTTGTTCACTAAAGAGTGAGTTGCAGAAAAGTCACTATGCTAGGGAGATGTTGTAAGAGGGTAAGTGGTTGCCTGGGTCTAGGCTTTCATTTAGAAATATAATTTTACCAACTTAAGTTGATTATCTTCAGAGTTTTTGACATTAACTTTTTTGGAGTAACTTTGGTGTGCAGTTTGGTACCTTCCCTTTTCACTGCCTGACAAGCATAATACACCATAAGAAGCTTGTCCCACAGTCTGTGAAATCCATTCTTCTTGTGTGACCTTTATCAGATATTAATGACTACTGTCAAGAGTGCTGGAGCAAACTTGGATTATGATGAAGTCGAATCTCTATGCAAAACAGTGCTCTTTTAGAAAACTTGATTTACTCACACATCAGATTGTCAGTCTTGTCATCTCAGGAATTCCTTTTTCATTGTCTTTTCCTAATTGGATGGAAGGTGAAGCCTTTGTTACCAGTTGGTGAGTGATAATAATTTCAATAGTCCAATTGATCTGAAAGTGGTACTATGGTGTAGCTGATGAAGGGTTCAACTTGGAGTCTGTAACAACACTGTTGCTAGCAGCCGCTGTGGAGGTGAAAGACTGACAGAAGACCAACAACAGGAGGGCTACTAACACAGGTCTTTTGATCTGCTTTTCTTAGGAAAGCAACTTTAAGGGTTTAACATTCTTACTCTAATTAAATATACATATACCATTCAATTAGTTCAGCAGAAAAAGTCAGCACCTGGAATTTCAGAACAAATACAAACAGAAATTACAGACAGAGAAAATATAAACAGAGCAAATAACACAAATTAACAGACAGGCTTCTAGCTGTCTGATCAAAGCTATATATACAGAGTTACCAGAAAGAAAGGCACCAGCATCTGGGTTTTCAAAGCCAAGGGGGCTGCTTCAGTGGCTACCCAGAGTCTCCTCACCAACACTCTTTCAATGAGTGTGTCCCCAAAGGCAAAATGCTAACCTCTGAGTTTATATACACTTTTTCAAGATCAAAGGGCATCACAACCATGCGACTGAAACCCACGTACACTAGGCCTTCCCTTGACATAAGCAGATCATCAAAGACTCCCAATTCAACTAAAGATTCCTTAGTGCTGAGAAGAACTCCAAAACAAAGACAACAAAAAGTCCACTTTGCTTGCCATTACATTTGAAAAGCAAAAACTCATCAAAGGTACTTGATTATCTCAGCATTCAAAAAGAGAAAACAGTAAAAAAAAAAAAAAAAAGTCACACGTTGATTACCATAACAGAGTCAGGAAGACTTGTTTTCAAATTCCACCTCTCATACTATCTACATGACTCTGGGTAAGTCATGTAACCTTTATGAGCCTCAGTTTCCGCACTTGTAAAAGTTAAGAATTTTGACTCAATACCTGCTGATTTTCCTCCCAGCTTTCAATGTATCATCATCTTATTTATGGATATTTCTTGTAAGTTTATCACTGAGGGGAGGTGGGAAAGATTGAAAATCCTGCCTTTGAGGGAGTCAGTCAACACAAACTGGGACTTCTATCTGGATATCTTAAAACATAAACCATGATCAAACTTTGACTTTTTATTTACATTAGAACTTTTACTAAAGTCCTCCTTTGAGGTTTCATGGTCGTCTAGAAGTGACTATGAGTGCTTAAATCTAGGCCAATGGAGAAGAAGCTCTAGCAGATCTAGAAAGGCCAAAAAGATATTCAGTATGGCTCCCAGGGTCAAACCATGAGGCTGTCCTCTGAGGACTAGATTAACTAACGTACCAGTGCTCATCGCTAGTAGGTGATGTATTCTTTGATGACCATAACCACTCACAGAGAGAGACAACTAAAACCTGGCGGGATTTCAACAGGTCATTAGAGGGAATACCCATGCTGCAAAGATCACTGATTCTTGAAACAAGTGTTGATTTAGTAATGAGTGGGTTCCCCCTTACTTGAGAATTTGATCTGTAAACCTGGTCTCTCATAACCTGAGAAAAACAAAGTCCAGGACATCAAATCAGTTATAGATTTCCCCCCATCCCTTTACCTTGATGTTTGACAGATCTGTGATCTCATGTATTTGGGCAGTTTCTTCAAGGATGCGGGTTGTAGCCATTCTATGGTTGCTCATTCTAACCCTTTTCTAGGCCCTCTCAAAAGCCTACCACAGGGCCTCCACTCAATATATGGAGGCCTTCCTCTAGGATAGGGGATACTTACCTGGGATCCATGAACTTTTCTTTTAAATTATTAACTGTTTTTAATAAAACTGATTTCCTTTGTAATCCTACAGATTTTCTAATGAATTTCAGCCCATTGTTTCAAAAAGGCAACCAAAGCCTTTGTGAGACTGACTGCCCAAAGGTTTGTCCATGACATATATGCTAGAAAAAGAAAGCAAGCTCTGTTCTAGGTCTGTTGTCATGGCCTAGATAGCAGTGGGACACATGGGATTGTCATCAGTTTTCCTTTATTCTTGCCAAGTGACTAGCCCACTTCCTTTTCTTGTCCTACACACTTCTGATGACATCCTTGACCCCCTCTCTCCTGAGAATGTCTTGGTCAGGAATGGATTATAGCTTGTATGTCCATGTGCTTTGCCATTTCTCCCCCAATGACCTTTAACTTTCTCTATTAAAGATCTCAGTATTCCATCACTTTGAGCCATTCAGCGTCTTGATCTAATCTCACAAAAGGACCAAACTACCATTATCCCTTCTCTGATCATTTGCATGTAGACTATAACTTGAGATTCTACTGTTCTAAGTTGTATTTCCTCCATTAATGGCTTTTCATTTCAAATTCATAAACTGCATATTATATTGCTAACTATATGGTGTTATGCTAATGTGGTGCACTTGGCAATAATAATGATACCTGGCATT
This sequence comes from Trichosurus vulpecula, assembly GCF_011100635.1. Lineage (NCBI taxonomy): Eukaryota > Metazoa > Chordata > Mammalia > Diprotodontia > Phalangeridae > Trichosurus > Trichosurus vulpecula. Next base: position 16,187,082 of record NC_050580.1, on the reverse strand, counting down.
TATATAACATTGTGAATTTGGCAAAGCTCTTTATATATAATACCTTATTTGAGTCTCAAAGCAACCCTCTAATGTGGGCACTACAGGTATGGATATAACCATCTCATAAATAAGGAAACTGAGGTAAAGAAAGCTGTCAAGACAGCACAGGTCACACAAGAAGGGTCAAAAGTAAAAGAAAATATAGTGGTATAACGTAAGCCACTTGAAGGGATTCTTGTCTTTGTAACCCTGGTGCTTAGGTCAACACCTGTCACGTAATAAGGGCTTAATAAAATGCTTGTCCAGCTAGGTGGTAAAGTGTGAAGAACATTGGCCATGGTGTCAGGAAGAACTGCATTCAAATCCTGCCTTAGATACTTACTAGCTGCAAGATCCAGGGCAAGTCCCTCACCATCTGTCTGCCTCCATTTCCTCATTTATAAAATGAGGATAATAATTGTGTTTGCCTCTCAGGATTGTTGTGAGGGGGAAAAAGGTAATAATATCTCTAATGCCCTTTGCAAACCTGACAACACTAAAGAAATCCTAGCCATGATCCATTTTGTTGAGCCAAAAACAAAGATAAAAAATAATTGTAGTAAAATGAATGAAATTCTTTTTAAAATGACATAATTAAGCAGTGGTGGTAACAACAGCATGAGGCTGTGAAATGGGGGCTGGATTCCTAGGCTGAACTGTGGGAATTAGGGGATCAAGTTCATTTCCCACTCTTTCCTCAGGTATAAAGTAAGAAAATTGGACTAGCCAGGAGGGGCTTTACAGGACATAGCCTCAGAGATTTAGAGTTCAAAAGGATATTAAAGGCCATCTAGTCCAAACTCTTCATTTTACCATTGAATAAACTGAGGCAGTATTTGCCCAAGGTTCCAGAGGTTGTAAGTGGCAAATGAGAACCCAGGTACATAACTGTAGAGACGTGATTTATCCCACCACCATACCACCCTGATCATTCAGGCTTCCCTAGCTTTAGTCCTCTGCAGATCTAGAAAATCTTCCTAAACCTACACTCCCCCATGAGTACTTTAAAATCAAAAATACATTAAAAGCAATACAGATCCAGATGCCAAAACAAGACAAAGCTGGCCATTTATGAGTCTTGCTTCATAGATTTTAAATGAGATTCAAAACCTCCATCTCAGAGCCCTTACCTAAGGAGGCATATGTGCATATTTAAAACAGAACTGCTTATAATTCATAGGAGAAAGTAAGCCTTCCATTTTTAATTGTGCATGACTCTAGTGTGTATGACTGGTAGGCGTATGAATTTTTATTTGTAAATTTATGTTCTCTGATGGCAGAATGAAAAGGCACTGTGAAAAATTATGAAGAAAAGAGTTCATGTTTCTGTATAAAAATGACTCATGTTAGGCCTCAGTGTTTGTTTACAAGATGCTGTCATTAAAGGAGACATGTTAAATAAAGCCACTGGCCTGATTTTAATTGAAAAGTAAATAAATCCAATGAGGTAAAGGCAGTAATTGTGGGATCATAAAGAATTAGACAAATAAGGAGATATGAAAAAGGCATTGGGTACGGGGGACATGGGTCCAAATTTAAATTGTGGGCAAGTAATTCCTCCCTCAGTATCCTCCTTAATCTAGATGACCCCTGTTCCAGTTCTGAACCTACGATCTCTGATGTTCTCTTTTCTCCTCTCTGAATCTCAGTTTTCCTTTCTGTACAGTGAGATGATTGGATTAGATGGCCTCCATGTTCTATGCCTACTCTAAGCCTATGATACGTGGTACTGAGTAAATCCTTTGCCCTCTCTAAACCTCAGTCTCCTGATCTGTAAAGTGAAAGGTTTGTGCCAGTTTACCTATAAAACCCCTTTCCACTTGGAAATCTGATTCATGATTTGCGTCAAGTCCCCGTTCCTCTCTAATCTTCAGTCTCTTCTTCTTCTGTGAGTTAAGCTAGGTGGCCTCTACGTTCCCTGCAAAGTCTGGCATTCAGGAGGTGGAGTTACCTACCGAAAACTAAAGTGAATCAGCCCAAAATATCCAAACAAATGTGACTTAATAAGCCACGGACTAGCTGCTCGAGTGACTAGTTTGAGTCTTTATGCCTTGATTGCCTGTATTCTCCGAGATTTCATCTGGCCCACCCCGGATGATTTCAGGGAAGACATCTATGATCACCAGAAGTACAGAGTTTGCAGGCAATTTCTGAATGAGTATAGAGCTGACTCCATGTTGGCTTGTTCGAATATAGGGAAGATCTTAAATAGATACAATCTGAATTTCGATGCATTTTATTTATCATTTCACACATCATTACATTTAAAAAAAAATAGTTAGAGTATTCTGTCCCCTTTGGTGCCAATGATATGAGTTGGTGATTTGGGGCAGGACTGCATAGATGCCCGAAACATTTTACTGGGCTCCACATAGTTTCCATTGTTTCTTCCAATTAAAATACAGCGAACAAGTGCAGGATATCTGTTGCTACTAAGCACAGTGCTCTCCTGGGAAAGGCAGTGTGGGGCAGTGGACAGAGCACTGCTCTTGGAATCTGCAGAGACTCAACCTCTAATGTTACCTCCAAATTCAACTAGCCATTTTAACTATGCTGAGCCTCAGGCCCTCTATAAAATGTGAATCATGGTATCCTAGATTGGGAGTTAGAAAGGATCTGTGAGACTATCTCAATTTTAAATGTTAATTTCATTTTCGTGAGAACTCCCTGGCTCAGTGATGCTCATGACCCATCCCAACCTTGTGAGGTTAGGGAGATGCTTGAGCATCATGGAGGTAAAGTGACTTGGCCACAATTCCACGGTGTCAGAGTTAAGGCTTAGGTCGGATCTTCCTCACTTCAGACCCAGCAGCGCTCTTTCTACAACCCCATGGGACCAACGCTCTCAGTATTACTTTGAACAAATGACTTCTGGAAGAAGAAACCTGGCCTAAAGTTAATATACATGAAGGTTATTTAAAAAAAAACTATATAACTATAGCTTTTAAATCAATTCAAATTTTTTTCAGTTTCAAATCTTTCTCCTTCCAGCCTCCCTCCCCCCCACCCATTGAGAAAGCAAGAAAAATAAGAAAAATAATTACAAATACGGAGAGCCAATTCAAACACATTTCTGCATTGGCCATAGCCCCCCCCCACCCAGTATCCCAGGGACAGAGGCCGGGGCAGGGGGGGACCAAGAATGTGCCTTCAGTCCGTAGGAGGAATAGTTGAAAGAATCAGAGATGTTCAACCCAGAGAAGATTTGGGAGGACCAGGATAGCTTTCTTCATGAATTTGAATGGTTTTCAAATGAAAAAAAAAAAAAACAGCCATATGCTACTTGGTTCCAGAAGGTGGATCTAGAGGCAACAAGTGGGAGTTACAAAGAGACAGATTTAGGATCAATGTAAGTAGAAACTTTTTTAACAGTTGGTGCTAAGGAAAGCTAAAACAGTGCTGCTTGTGGGGAGGGGGATAGTGAGCTATATTTTCATGAAAATCTTCAAAGAAAGTGTGGAATGACCAACTTGGGAGGATATTGTAGGGTCATTATTCGGTCAGGTATGGTTAGGATTAGTCTTTGGGAAACCTTCCAGGTCTAAGATTCTGTCACACACACACACACACACACACACACACACACACACACACACACACACACCACAATCCATGTCTATTCCACAGAAACCAATGGAATGAAGAACAACCAATATGGATCTTTTGTTTCTATAATCAAAAGAGGTCAGAGTCAGTAAGAACCAGTTTGCCAAAGAAGACAGTGCAAATAAGTGAATCAGCTGAAAACTTATTGATTTAAACACCATGTAGACAATCAAGGAAAAATACACATTTTCTAGGCATTAATCTGAAACAGTAAAGAGAGTTTTTTTTCCTCTATGCCAACAAAATCATAGCTCCAATCTAAAAATAAATAAGTACATAATTAAGAAGATAGAAGATAGGTAGATGGATAGATAGATAGATAGATAGATAGATAGATAGATAGATAGATATAAAATCAGATTTAGAAAAACAAAGAAGGAGGCAATGGAAAAGATGTTGGAATGAGAATGGTAAGAACTGTTTTAGGTTTCAACTCTGTCATTTAACAGGTATAACACCTGAGGTGACTTAACATCTCTCAGCCTTGGTTTTCTCATCAATTTAATGGGAGGGGGACGGAGGGAAATAACCTTGTTCTTCCTAATCATGAGATTGTTGAGATATGTCCTTCATACATTGTAAAGCACTAAAAGAAAGAAATGACTGTCAATGAAACATTAAAAGATACTCAGAGTATTTCAGTAGGGGACACACAAGCAAGGCAATATACTTTAGTATTAACTTTAATATATACTTTTTAAAAGCTATCCAATAATAGAGCTTCATGGTGTCTTCTGCCATCCCTCCCCCTTTGTTCCTCTTCTTTATTCTAGAGAATTTTTATGTTTGTTGATGTTTGTCAAGTTCATAACAAAGAAAATTTAAATTTACAGAATCACCAAATGCTATTACTGAAAACTATTACTGAGAAAATGCAAAGGTAGTGTGACTTTCATTCAATTAGGTATGCCCAATTACATAGCACTGTAAGGGATCTCAGAAATCCTCTGGTCCAAACATCATTTTACGGAGGCCCAGAGAATAAACCAGAGGTAAACCTTTGGCAGTTAAGCCAGCTCACTGCATGGTGCAGGTGAGACATTTAGGCTTGTTGAACCGATTCACCTGGCTAGCACAGGTACATAAGTTAGAGAGTCTGGATGCTATGGTATACTATACATTGCACCACTAAAGGAAATTAATCATTTATCCAAAGTATAAATGCCATTTTTCTTATTCAGTTTTTCTTCTGCTTTTCTTTGTAGGCAACTGATAAAGACACCGGTAATTATAGCGCCATGGCGTATAGACTTATCATACCTCCAATTAAAGAAGGAAAGGAAGGATTTGTGGTGGAGACATATACAGGTCTTATAAAAACTGCCATGCTGTTCAAGAACATGAGGAGGTCCTACTTCAAGTTCCAGGTTGTTGCAACGGATGATTATGGGAAAGGGCTAAGTGGCAAAGCTGATGTCCTGGTAAGTAGAAAGGACTTTGGAGAAATTATGGTGGAGGAAGGGTTTGGGAGAGAGAGGAGTGGATATGGCAATGAAGGTAAGAAAGATATACCATGGAAAAATAGCACTAGAAACATCTCAGTTCAAACAAGAAATCAAGAATATCTCAGAAATTCTTTAGAAATCCTAAACATGATTCTGCCTTCAATCAGGACCTTCATTAATAGGGGACTGAAAAACTTGAAGAGCTCTGCTTCAGATCATTTTGATGATGCAGCCTAGTTTGCTATTTTTTAAATGACTTGGTTCTTTTGGGGAATATGTGTCATTTTTTTATTCCTTTCATGGATAATATCATGTTTTAATATTTAATTTACTAGTGAGTTAAAATGAAAGTGGATTTCTCTATAGTTGGGCAGCAAAAATTAAAACAGTGAAAATCACTCTATGATCCATCAAACCAAAGGATGTCATCTCAATGATGTCCGTATTTCATCCAAGACCCGAGAACTACTAACCATTCACAGTGCCCACCCAAAATATGGTAGATCTTCCTTGCTTTCTCTCAATATCTTGAGGAGGAGACTGTTTTATTATTAGACATGTTATCATTATCGGTAAATCAAGGTTCAAAGGTAAAGAAACAGGGAACAGAATGTGTTGTGAAGAGCAGAAAGCTCAGATGGGCTCAGCGATAGAAGGTGTGAAGGGAGTAATGTATGATAAGCCCAGAAAGGTTACCTGAGACAGACTTCAGAGTACTTAAAAACTAGAAAGATTGGAATTTAAGAATATCTAGAACAAGATGCAGCAGTAAGGAAAAGAACATACGATAGGATTAAAATGTTACTACAAAGAGAAATTGCAATAACATTTTTTTGCATCAGTTGGCACGCCTCGTCACTAAACCCAAAACAAGTTAGTCTTAGTTTACACATCTGTAAAATGAGGATAATAATGGCACCTGGCTCCCATTGCTGCCAAAGATAAACTGAGGTATTTTAAGCACTTTGAAAACATTAAAACACTGCATTCTTGCTCGTTATTTTTCCTTTTTTTTACATTAATACATGTTTATGGAATAAAACAAACATTTTCATAGCATAATATTAAAACTGTATAAATGTTAGGAATTATTTTTGCTGCTATAAATGAGGAAACTGAGTCTCAGATAGGTTATGTGACTTGCCCATCATCAAAACAGGTGCTGGGTATCATTGGCAGGCTTTGAATCCAGGTCCTCTGAATCAAAAGGTCTTGCTCACTCTTCTGTACCACACTGTCTCCCTAGTTCTTTTGTCCTGATAAAAGTGACAGCTTGGTGTAGTGTTTAGGGCTTACCTTTGTGTCAGGAAGATGGGTTCAAATCCCTTCTGTGACACTTACTAGCTATGGAGCCATGGATGAGTCACTTAGCTTCTCTGAGACTTGATTTCCTTAAGCATCAAACAATCATAACAATGTATGTAGTGGTATACCTATCTCAAGGGGTTATTTTGAGGATCAGGTGGGAAATTTCCTATAAATAACTTTGCAAACTTTGGAGCAATGTATGTCCATATAAGTTGTTATTACACATGCAAAGATCCTCAGTCCACCCAGTTTCATGGAAAATTGGTAAATAATGAATGAATAAATGAATGGGTGAATGAACAGATGGAGGAGAAAAATCACCACTGTGAATATGCATATGGATACCCTTAACTCTGCATACACATAGCACCAATAGAAACAGACAAATGGACCATTACTGTGCCCCTAGACAAGGTCATGATGACCTGGGACGTGGGAAACATGATGTAGATTTAGAGTCTTCATGAGTTTTGTGAATCTCACTTTGTATAATGTTATCATTTCTGTTCTTGTCACAAAAGTTCCACAAGGTCCCAATTCTTTGCTAAATTCAACTAAAGTCACCTCAGCAGGTATAACTGTAATATTATAAAGGTGAGCCATCTAGGCAATAGCAAATACCCACATCAAGATTAGAGAGGGAATATGCTGCAAAAACAGGTATCAAGTTTCTATGCTATGTATTTTCATACCAAGAAAATGTTGCAAGAGAATAAAATTATATCCTCAAACTCTGGAAAATTGATTTGCAAAGAAACTTAAACTCAATTTTAAGGAGTCATAACATGATTCACAGAGCTCAGTCATGCCGACATCAATTACAGCAGCTCCTGATTGAATCAGTTGCTTCAACCATGACCAGCTATTCCAATCATTAAGAATCCCAGGTCAGAGCAGTGATTTGGAAATTGAAACTTTGATCAGTGATCACCCTACAGAAAGTTAATTTTGGCAAGTGTGTGGGCACATACTCAGAGCATTTAGTGGAGCAGAGCAATCAATATATGCTGAATACACATGTTCTCTGTATGTTTGACTTGGGGCTATAATGCAAATGTCTCTTGAAAGCAAACTGCCCTTAAATCTTGGATATTTCAATCATTACCATCAAAATGGACAGCACCAATTTAAACTTCCCTCACTTGTTTTCTCATTTGCTCATGTAAAGTTTTGTATATGTGTGATAAATTCAATTACAGCAAGAAAATGGACTTTGACATTTTTCAAAAGGGAGTTGTAAACAATCAGACAAGCCCATGTGGAAGAGACTTTTGCGAAAGGACATGCTAAAATGAGTGTTACAGTGGGGGAAGGGAGACAGGGTACATTTCATTGTAACTTCTAACTTTTCTCATTCTATCAAGAATAGGCATTATTTCTAATATGATGTGAAAGGAAAGAAAATTACATTTCTCACAATCATTAAGATCATTTCATACATCTACACACAATTGAAAATTATCTGTTAACCCAGTGTCTTGGTTGTGAGATGGCTTAGTGTGGAGGAAAAACAAACTATTCTAGGAGTCAGAGAAGTTGATTTTGAACCCCAGCTCAGTGACTTCCTACTCCTTGTGTGGTCCCAGACAGTCATTCCACCTTTCTGGGTCTACTGTTTTCTCCTCTCTAAAATGAAGGGGTTGGACTAGATGACATGAAACATCCCTTCCAGATTAAGGTCCTACCCTTTTCTATTTGCTTTGTGAGATCCTCAAGGTTTCCTTCCGCCTTTGATTCAGTCATTGTTTGTTCAGCCAAAATGAAAATGAGGGCTCCTTCCCCAGCATCAGTTTTCTTTTGTGGAGCTGATCCTTCTTAAAGATGACAAGATCAACATATTGTAAGAATGAGGAAGAAGGTAGACATGTTTGTACCATAAACACTGCTTCTGGTAAACTTACATATCACCCATAGACAAGTCTAGAGTTAGCAAATTTGACTCCCAGGACAGACAATTCAGCAAGAAATGGAATCCTCAATCAACTTTTTTATCAATGATGTAAAAATAATACAAAAAGTAATTAAGACAAAATCACTTGAGAAGGAAGGACAATTAGTAGGGTGTAGATGATTGCGGTTAACATATGAGACCTCTGGTAGCATCCTATTTTAATCCATTGATACAGCTAAGCAGTTACTACAAGTAGTGATTTCTACACTACTAAAGGAATGCATGTGCTATCAATATATAATGCAATTTACTTTTTAAAAATTCACAATCTTTAAGAAGAAATATTTTAAAGCATATGCCCTTGAAATTTTAGTGCCCTTGCATAGAGACAATATGTACACATACATGTAAACGAAATGATACAGTATATAAAATGAAACATATAAATGAATATATAAATGAAAATATATATAAATGTTAATGTATAGGGAGATGTTATTCCTACCCAGGTAGGGGCAGGGGAAGGAAAAAAAAGACTTTATGCCTGAGTTGTTTTGAAAGAAAGAAGGCATTCTAAAAGGCAGATGTGAAGATGGAATACATTACAGTTAAAAAAACATGTATTAATAAGGCTAGATAGATCCCTCCTACATTTGTGGAACAAAATTTCAAAGAATGGAAAGAGTAATCCCTTTACATTCATTTATTTTTGCATAAACTTAGTATATTCATGGGTGTACAGACCATCTTTCTATTTACTATTAGTAGATTGATTAGAATTCAGGTCTCAAATCCACTCTCAGACACTTACTAATTTTGTGACCTGGGCCAGTTATTTAATCTCTTCTTGCCTCAGTTTCCTCATCTGTAAAATGGGGATGGTGATCACAGCTACCTTCCAGGGTTGTTTAGGGGTTAAAATGAGATGATATTCACAGAGTGCATTGCCAACCTTATAGAAATGCTAGCTGTTATTATTATTATTAAAATTATTTTCAATTATCATGGCTTTCTCCTGTCCCCAAAATGTAAGAAATTCATTTTCTTTCACTTTTTCCTTTGTGTCTTGTGCCTAAAATAGGGCCTGGTGCATAATAGTTAAGGAATGCATATTTGGTGATTGAAGAATATACAGTTGCATAGATTTCTTAATTGCTTTGTTCTTAACCTAAAATTAGGAGCTATCATGTCTGGACATGTTAGGAAGGGCAAGAACATCATTTGGAATTTGGGGCTATACAATGTACACATGGGAAGGCCTGTTGACCCCTGTGTTGGTGCTTTTCAGGTATCTGTGGTCAATCAGCTGGACATGCAAGTCATCGTCTCCAATGTGCCCCCAACACTTGTGGAGCAAAACATCAAAGAACTGACAGAGTAAGCCATTTCTGTTCATTTCTTGTCATACTGGCTCATTAGAGGACTTGAAAGTGTCAAGGTGGAAATTGAACGTAAACATATACATATATATATACACATATACATACATACACATACACATCTACATGCGTGTGCATATGTATGCATACAGTGTTGTACATATATAGGCTATATAATTTACATTCATACTCAGATACGTACATTTCTAAAGTGAGGCACCATAGATCATCCTGCCACATTCAAAAGTTCTTATCTTTGCTAGGAAAGAATATTTAGTGATTTAACTTATCAAAACCAGGTATGAACAGGGCTTATACACCTCCTTGAATCAGTCAAAGTTAATGAGTAGGAGACTTGGCCATACCATAAAGAATTTGCTTAAGAAAGAGGAGTTATCTCTTTCTCTTCAGTTGTCTGTAAGGTGCTCCGTTCTTCTTCGGTAGCTAAGGCCACGTTGAGGTGACCCCTCACTTCAGCCGGCGACTAGCACCACTACAAACAAGTTTCCTTATCCATCCACTAAAATGGCCGTCTCCAAGCTCGCTTGCATCTACTCCGCCCTCATCCTTCACGACGACGAGGTTATGGTCACGGAGGATAAAATCAATGCCCTCATTAAAGCAGCAGGTGTAAATGTTGAACCATTCTGGCCTGGATTATTTGCAAAGGTCCAGTCCAATGTAAACATTGCAAGCCTCATCTGCAATGTAGGAGTTGGTGGACCTGCCCCAGCAGCTGGTGGTGCTGCCCCTGCTGGAGGGGCTGCTCCTGCTAGCACAGCTGCCCCAGCTGAGGAGAAGAAGAAAGAGGAAGCAAAAAAGGAAGAATCCGAGAAGTCCGATGATGACATGGGCTTTGGTCTGTTTGACTAGATAATTTTTTGTAACATTAAATAAAAAGCTTGACTCAAAAAAAAAAAAAAAAAGAAAGAGGAGTTATCTCAGAACCAGTTGGAGAATCCAAGGTTTTGCCAGTGGAAAGGAAATAATAAAGTCACATAATGTTGGGAAGGACCAGTAGCCTGGGTCTACCAGTAGAATTGTGGTGGAGAAGGTTGATGTGAAGGAGAGCTATTGGTTCTACAGGCATCTTGGACCAGACTACTCTGGCTGATACCAACCTACCCAGGAAATCCTGAGAAAAGGTCTCTCCCCATCCCCATACCTAGTGCCTGTCTAGAGGAAAGGTGGAGCTATCCACCACCAGTACCTCTTATTTCTAGTTAGATTTTAGGTCTAAATGAAGTACTTATAAGTCATTGAACAAAATAAATTACTTTGCCCTAACACAGCAAGGGTATGCACCCAGGTCACAGTCACATGTACCTTCAATTTTAGTAGGAGCTGCTTCCCTTGACTCCTCATGAGAATGTATCTGGTCATCAGATAATCAGGGGATGGTCCTTTCACACTTTTTATTGTCCAGTCATCTCAGTCATGTCCTACCCTTTGTGACCGCATTTGGAGTTTTCTTGGCAAGATACTAGAGTGTTTTGCCATTCCATTCTTCAGGCCATTTTACAGATATAGAAGCCGAGGCCAACAGAGTTAAGCAACTTGCTCAGGGTCACACAGCTACTAAGTGTCTGAGACCAGATTTGAACTCAAGAAGATGAATTTTCCTGACTCCTGGCCTGATGCTCTGTCCACTGTGCCAACTTGCATAGTTCCCTATTACACTATCCATCCATATAACATATAATAGTATATTCTGGTTGGTTACCCAAGTATTTCCAACAACTTGAATTTTACCTAAACCATCCAGAGGCCAGGGGATAACTAGAGATAGATATTTATGTAAAGTTGTACAGAGAGTCTAACCTCTGATTAAATGTTAGTATGTTATTTTTTTTAACTGGAGGTGCCAAGCAATTATTATCTAAGATATTATCTAATCTTTTATCTAAGATAAACTCCTTAAAACAAGTAGAAAGAACCATGTGTAACTTAGAGGCCATAGTATTGTCCCTAGAATTAAAATGAGCTAATTATCATAATGGTATATTAAACATGTGGCTACATTATTCCTGGTAGAAGCAGCTAGATAACAGAATGGATAGAGCTTGGAGTTAAGAAAACCTCAGTTCAAATTCTGCCTCAGGTACTCATTAGCTCTGTAACCCTGTGCAAGTCATTTAACATTTCTCAGTCTCAATTTTTGCATTTGTAAAAAAATTCAAGATAATGATAGTGCCTAGAAATAATGTTTGTAAAACATTGATCATGGTACCTGGCATGTAGTAGGCATTTCCCTTTTCTGAATGATTCTGGATCATCTTTGTGGCCTTATGTAGACCAGGAAGTTCTGGAAGATAGGAGAAGCCTGAATGGCCTGAGACAACTGCATACACAGTGCTTTTAATCTTGATGTCTAATCACTTTTCTTCCAGTATATGTCAGGCTAATAATCAATACTTCCAGCTGCTATCAATATGTCTACCTCTCCATCCCTTATTCTGATTCATTCAACCAATTAGTCGATCAATAGACATTTATGAAGTGCATCCAGGGTGCCAGGCTCTGTGGTAGGTCCTGGGGATTCCAAGAAAAATTGAAAACACTCCTTGCTGTCCACAAGCCTCCATTCCAAATGGGGAGACAATATGCACACACATAAGATTACAAAAGATACACACAAAATCGATATAAGATAACCTTAGAGAGGTTCCTTACACATACTTGAGTGGTTGTATACACGCTTAAAAAAAGCTTCTAATATACTATAGATGAGGAAACCTGATAATTGAATTTTAGAGTTGTATGTGAAGCATAGGGTTGAGGTTCATAAAAATATGACCTACAGATAATTACCTTTTTTTTTGCTAGAAGTAAAATGCTATACTATTGAAATCTCAACCAGAAAACATAACAGCACAGATAGAGACAATCAAATAAATAAAGGGAAGCACTCTGTGGCCTATATGGAACCCATTTCCCAGCGATCAGATATATGATTAATCCCCTCTCTGTCTTTGTGACCACAATCTTCCACTATACCACTAATGAAAAGTCTTACCATGTCATGACACTGGCAGAAGTAATTAGGCCAAGCCATGGGAAACCTCCAAATATCACCCAACTGCTGGTAATGACATCTTTTCTTCCAAGTCTAAAAAATGCATTCCACGTAAGTGGGTATGTTATTTTGCAAAGCTATTTTTGTTGCTTTTCCCCCTGATTCTGTCGGGTCACTTGAATCATTGAGTTGCTCTGCGATAGAACATCTGTCATTGTTTTATTTGGAAAATGTCACCTGGCAATGTTAGGAAACAACGTGAGAGAATTCAATTAAAGTCCAAGAAAAACCTTCATATTAAAAGTGAAAATGTCTTTAAGGAAAGAAAAATTCCTCCTCTTTTTGGACTTGATAAGTTAATCAGAGTTTGAATTGAAAGGTGAAGGAAGTGGCTTGGTGAGAGACTAAGGAGGTCTGGAATGAAGCCAAGTTGATTGGATAAATAACCAGGAAATGCGCAGTCAGCTCTCCAGGCCAACATGACAGACAGCTCTTAATTTATTCAATTCCCCCTGGGGAAAAAGGGAATTAAGCTCCAAAGGTAAACACCAGTATTGACCTCATCTCATCATCAGAGACAGCCTTGAGTAAGTTACACCAAGAGGAACAAAAGCTCATGACAAGAGAGATATGAATTAACCTTATCTCCAGGAGATCTGTTGCCCTGAAGGAGTGGGAGAAAGTGAAACCTTGAGCAGAATTCAAAGATGTCCAATCACCTAAGTGCTTAATGGAGTTAGCCAACTACTCCTGCACCGGAGCCTAGTTGCCCAGTTGTCCATTATTTGACCATACCCATGTTGGTGCTAAAATATACTTCTAACCTTTTGGGGGAAAATAGAAGCAATTAATAGGTTAATAACCCTCACCATCAAAATTCCTTGAGAGAATAAGCTATATGTAATCCAAATGAGAATACCTGCCCAATTGCATTCTGAAGGAGATTTCTGCAATTTGAGAAATGCAACATCCTTAAGCACAAGCCGGGAGAGAAAATTCTCAATTTAATACTTTAGAGTGGATTTTTGTTGCTTAAGAAAATTATTTTGTCCTTAGCTTCATTTAACATAGCTTTTAAAATAAATTGGATATTGTTCCTTTACTTTTGGCAATTTTTATCTTCCATAAAATTTCCTTTGCTATTGAGCAAGTATTTCTTGTTATTATGTATCATAAATAGAAATATGCGTATATTGTTTTGTATGGATATCTGTATATCTATACCTATAGAAAAATATTTAATTATATAGATCTATACCTATACATGCATAGATACATGAGAATACATATGTGTATATCTATGTATATGTGTGTGTATATATGTATACACACACACATATATATACATGTATATACATATCCTCCCTTAGAGCATTATACTAATATACACATATGTATATATGTATATACATATATATGCGTATATATATATCTGTGTGAATATATGTTTGTGTGTCTGTGTGTCTGTGTGTCTGTGTGTGTGTGTGTAAAGCTTTTATATGGTAGAAGCTCAGCATGGCACTAATCTTTCTTATGCTGTAATAGATTTAATTCAGGTGAAACCCTATCTTGTGACCTAAAAACAAAAAGTCCATAAAATTACATACCAATTCAGTTATCCCATCATTGACTAGAAAACAAAAAAATCATATTGACAACAAAGCTTTTAATTTTATATGTTAAATACTGGGAAGTCAAGGGTAAAAAATGTTACATTAAATTGGAAGTACCTTAACCTTTACCCAGAAAGATGTTTTAATCGATGAATTTTGCTCATTGATACAGAGACCCTGAGATAAAGTTGAATCTAATAATTAAAAAATAAAACTGAACACTGTATTCTGACAATTTATACCAGAATCCTAGGCTGGTGATCGTTTTCCTGATTTCTACGACCATAAACTCTCTTAGATCTGTCCCCTTCTCCCCACTAGCAGAGCCACCACCCTCATTCAGTCCATTGACACCTTTTGCCTGGACTATAGCCTTCTAATTAATCTCCCTGTCTTACCCCTTCCCAATCCATTCCAACCCACAGGTGACAAAATAATCTCCCTAAGGTATAAGTCTGGCTACATCACTTGGCTGTACAAAATATTTAGTAGCTCCCTATTGTCTCTAACACAAAAAAGAAATTCCTCAGGTTGCTGTTTAAATGTCTTCATGATCCCACTACAGCCTCCCTTTCCAGGCTCATTTCACATGAATGCCGTTTATATTCAGTCTTCTTGCTGTCTCCCAAGATCAAAGTTGCATCTCCTACTTCCACACCTTCATAAGACTGGCTCTCATGCCCATGTTTTCCCTCTTCACCTACACCTCTTACAATTCTTATATTCCTTCAGGGCTCAACTAAATAATTCCTTGTATGGAAAACTTGTCCTGATTCTCCTTCTCATCAGTATACACTTTCTCCTCTAGTTATCTTAGACTTAGATAGTTCCTTCAGAGTAAAAACTTTTTTTTCTTGTTGCCTTTTTATCTTTGGCACTTTGCATAGATGATATTTAATTACTGGAAGTCAAATGGAATTACTGAATATGACTACAGAACTATTCTATTTAACTAATCAGCTCCTGTGGTCACAGGATTCTTTTTAAGAGTCTGTATCACCTAGGAATACAACGAACCCAATGAGGGAAGTTTAGTACAACCCAGCTCCATTAGAGAAAGTGAATATGGCTCAGAGGGAAGAAGTAAATGATCATGCTGGAGTCAGGAGGGATTTGCCAAACTGATTAAGTTGATTGTAAGCAAAAAAGATTTCTGACCCAGTCTGAAATGCTGCATTAATGAACAGCTACTAAGGAGAAAGATACCTACAGAGGAAGTGAGAAAGGTAGGGAAGGGTTATTTCTGAATACTCACTATAGATCTTAGAAATGGACTGCCTACTTTCTTGAAGATGTTAATCCCACATCCCGCCCCCCCCCCCAAAAAAAGGGAAGGAAGAAAAGGAAAGGGAAGTAAAGGCAAAGCAAGGCAAGGGAGGAGGGAAGGAAGAAGATAAAAGAGAATGGAAAACAGGGTAAGGGAAGAGAAGGGAAGGAAAGTAAAGGAAAAGGAAAGGAAGATGTAACACCAATGCTGCTAGGAGGTGCTGTGGACCCATAAGACCAACACCACCAGCACACAGGAGGGCTGCTAGCACAGATTCTTTGATCTGCTTTTCTAAGGGAAGCAACTTTAAGGGGTTTACAATTAAACTTTAATTAAACATGCTTATGCCATTTGCTTGGTTCAGGGGACAAAGTAGGGACCCTGAACTTCAGAGAAAACACAAACAGAAATTACAAGCAGAAATTATATAAACAGAGCAAATAACACAAATCAGCAGTCAGGGCTTCTGTCTGTCTGTAGTAGTACATACATAGTTGCCAGAGAGAGAAGCACCAACATCTGGGTTTTCAAGACAGAGGCAGGTAGGCTCCTTAACAGCTACCCAGAGTCACATCTGGCAAAATCACAGGAGCACTCTTCCAATGAGTGAGTCCCAAAGCATAATGCTAACCTCTGAGTATAAATCTGCTTCTTCAGGGTCGGAGGGCATCACAATCATGTGACTCAAACTCACATGACTTAGGCTTTGTTGTGACTTTAGCAGGTCATCAAAGACTCTTGATTCAATCAAAGACTCATCAAAGGCACTTGATTTCCTTAGTGCTCAGAAGCACTCCAAAAGAAAAAAAAAACAGCAAAAAGTCCCACTTTTGTGGCCATTAACGAAGGGAATGCAAGGCAAGGGAAAAGAAGTTTGTCTAAATTTAAACTAGATAGATAGATAGATAGACACATACGCAAACAAATTTTCAAAATTAGCAATGACTATCAAAAATGGGTCAGCCATTCTATTCTAGAAACATCATAAACGATGTATGACAAGACAAATTGTAGTTGAGA